>NW_028258326.1:0-134418 GCF_053883595.1 Heterocephalus glaber
CCCCTTTGCCCCTTTTCTTCTTATTTCACATTACCTATTATATAGTTAGTCCTTCTTTACACTTTCAGTTTCTCACACCAGAGAAACTATTTGGTATTTACACATTGTGTGTCCTATTTATTTCACTTAAGAGTATTGCCTCAATGTGCATCCACTTAGCTATAAATGTCTCTAATTTCTCAGTTTTTATGGCTGAATAGTACTCCATTTTTTTAAAAAACACATTTTCTTTTCCAGTCTCCACTTGATGGGCATTTGTGCTGTTTCCAAGCTTTACCTATCACAAACTGTGCTGCTATGAACATGGGTGCACATATATCACTGTGGTATGATTCTTTTAATTCTTTGGGGAGATCCCCAGCAGTGGAAATAGTGGGGTCAAATGGGACTTCCAGTCCTAGTTCTTTGAGGTATCTCCATACTGATTTCACAGTGGTTGCACCAGTCTACACTCCCCACCAGCAGTGAGAGCATGGTTCCTTCTCTTCCCAACAGCCCCACCAGCATTTGTTATTGGTTGATTTCATGATAGCAGCCATTCTTTCTGGAATGAAGTGGAATCTCTCAGCATTGTTTTCATTTGCCTCTCTCGAATGACCAGTGATGTTGGAACATTTTTGTCATGTATTTTGTTTGCTATTTCTACTTCTTTGTCAGAGAAATGTCTGTGTCATTTCAGATGCCCATTTTCGGATTGGGTCTTTAATTTTGGGAGGTCTGATCTTTTTTTAAGTTCTTTCTAGATTCGAGATAGTAGACCTTTGTCTGAGGAAGAGCAGGTGAAGATTTTTCCCCACATTGTGGGTTGCCTCTTCACATTGCTGGTGGTTTCTCCTGCTGTGCAGAAGCTTTTTAATAAGAAGAGATTCCATTTGTTGATTGTTTGCGCTAGTTCATGGGCAACTGAGGTTTGTTCATAAAACCTTTTCCTACACCGATGTCTTCAAGAGTTCTACCTAACCTCTCTACCAACTGGTTCAGAGTTTCTACTTTAATATTTAGATCTTAATCCATTTTGATTTTAGTTTAGTGCATGCTGAGAGATACAGGTCTAGTTTTAATCTTTGGCAAGTTGAAACCCAATTTTTCCAGCACCATTTATTAAAGAGGCTATCTTTCCTCCAATGAGGGTGTTTGGCTCCTTTGTCGAAGATGAGATGACTGAGTGTGTCTGGTGTTGTTTCTGCATCTTCTAATCTGTTCCACAGCTGTCCTCAAGTCTGTTTCTTTGCCAGTACTCTGCTGTTGTTGTTATCACAGTGGCTTTGTAGTATAAGTTGCAGGTTGGGGATTGTGATACCCCCCTGCTCCTACCTACGTATGAATTACCAAAGTTGAACGAAGAAGACCTAAAAATTCTGAACAACGCAATATCAACCAATGAATTTGAAAATGTAATTAAAAACTTATCAACTAAGAAAAGCCCGGGCCCTGATGGCTTCACTGCTGAATTCTACAAGACATTTAGAGAGGAACTGCTGCCACTACTGTTTAAACTCTTCAATGAAATTGAAAGGGAAGCAAACTACCCAAATTCATTCCTGGAAGTAAGCATCACCTTGATCGCCACAGCAGAGAAAGACCCAACTGAAAAAGAGAACTATAGGCCAATCTCACTAATGAACATAGATGCAAAAATCCTTAATAAGATACTGGCAAGCAGAATGCAGAAGATCATCAAGAAGATCATACACCCTGATCAAGTGGGATTCATCCCAGGGATGCAGACATGGTTCAATATACGAAAATCAATTAATGTAATACACTATATCAATAGAGCCAACGACAAAAACCATATGAATATCTCCATAGTGCAGAAAAACCATTTGACAAAATCCAACATGCATTTATGATAAAAACCCTACAAAAATTGGAATAGATGGTCTCTACTTCAAACTGATAGAAACCATCTATGAAAAACCAACAGCCAATATCATACTAAATGGTCAAGAACTGAAATCCTTCAAACTAAAATCAGGAACAAGACAAGGATGTCCACTATACCACTCTTGTTCAATATAGTTCTGGAAACATTAGCCATAGCAATTAGAGAAGAGAAAGAAATAAAAGGAATAAAAGATAGGTAATGAAGAAGTCAAATTGTCATTATTTGCAGATGACATGATACTCTATATAGAAGACCCCAAGAACTCCACCAAAAGTCTTCTAGACTTAATAACCAAATTCAGGCAAGTAGCTGGTTACCAGGTCAACACACAAAAATCAATAGCTTTCCTCTACACGAATGACAGACTCACTGAGAGAGAAATAGGGCAAATAATTCCCTTCACAATAGCATCCATAAAGCTGAAATACCTAGGAATCATCCTAAAGAAAGAAAGAAAAAGACCTCTTCTCTGAAAACTATGGCACTCTGAAAAGAGAGATTGAAGATGATATCAGAAAATGGACAGACATCCCCTGCTCCTGGGTAGGAAGGATTAATATAGTGAAAATGGCCACACTTCCAAAACTGCTATATAGATTTAATGCAATTCCAATTGAGATCCCAGCAGCATACTTCATAGACCTCGAGAAAAAAATCCAAAAATTCATTTGGAGCAAGAAGAGACCCAGAATATCAAAAACAATTCTAGGTAACAGAGACCTGCTTGTTTTTTAAAGAGTAAAAAAAAAATTTTAAGGGCAAGGAAACTTCTGTCTAAGAGACAGAAAGGGAACTGGAACATGCCTTGCCCATTAAGTCATGGTTTTAGCTAGCAGATTGAGGACTTTAGTACCTTTTGCATTTGCAAGTGAGCTTGGATGAATGTAAACAGAGGATTTTTTCTTTTATAAGTACCTGATGAAGTGAAAAGTAAAATTATTTGTCAGTCCAACAGATATAAAAGGAATGTTTACATTATGTGATCATACAGAAAGCATTTCCCTGTGACTGATACAGATCATTCCACTAGATCACACAATTCAACAGTAAAGCAGTCAGGCTTTAATTTTGCAAATTCATATCAAATTTCCCTTCTTTCTATTTTACAGTAAAAGTCATTAGACACCTCCCTAATGTATTCATGAATGAAGACAAGTAAATTGAAGAGTTACAGATGTTTCAAGCAAAACTACCTAGTAGCATTGAGCGAAGTGTTTTCTCATGAGTAGATCAGTTTCTTTACCAGATAAAACCTGTTTTTTTCTTTTCTTCTTTTACAAACTTAATTTTTTGGGTACATTTTACTTATACAATATAATGACATTCATCATTGTAAATTTGCAGTTTTACACAATATCTTTTTGTTCTCATTTCCCCCCCTTCCTCTGACCTCCCTTAAACCCCTCCATCCCTCTCTATTTACAAAGACTTTGTTTCCATTTTTTCATTTTCTAATATTAATTCCATTCCCTCTTTTCCTTTGCCTTAAGCCTCCAACTCCCCCTTCCTCTTTGCCCCTTTTCTTCCTATTTCACAATATCTATTATACCTTTTTATCTTTATTTACACTTTGAGTTTCTCATAATAAACTATTTGGTATTTACACATGTGTGTCCTTTTTATTTCACTTAAGTGTATCACCTCGGTGTGCATCCATTTAGCTTAAGTGTCTGTAATTTCTCATTTTTTATGGCTGAGTATTACCTAATTTCATTTAAAAAATGCCACATTTTCTTCATTCAGGCTACAGTTGGGCATTTGGGATGCTTCCAAGTTTTAGCTATTACAAATTGTGCTGCTATGAATATAGGTGAACATATCACCATGGTATGATTCTTTTAAATCTTTTGGGAAGATAGCCAGCAGGGGAATAGCTGGGTCAAATGGGACTTCCAGTCCTAGTTCTTTGAGGTATCTCCATACTGATTTCCACAGTGGTTGCACCAGTCCACCCTCTCATCACCAATGAAGGAAGGTTCCTGTTTCCCCACAGCCTCACCAGTATTTATTATTGGTTGATTTCGTGATAGCAGCCATTCTTTCTGGAATGAGGTGGAATCTCAGTGTTGTTTTCATTTACATCTCTTGAATGACCAGTGATGTTGAACATTTTTTCATATGTTTATTTGCTATTTCTACTTCTTTGTCTGAGAAAAGTCTGTTCATTTCTGATGCCCACTTTTGGATTGGGTTTTTATATTTGTGAGGTATGATATGTTTTTAAGGTCTTTATATAGTCTAGATAGTAGACCTTAACAGAGACATGGCAGGGGGTATCACAATCCCCAACCTGAAACTATACTACAAAGCTACTGTGATAAAAACAGCATGATACTGGCAAAGAAGCAGACATGAGCACCAGTGGAATAGATTAGAAAATGCTGAAACCACTCCAGAGACACTCAGTCATCTCATCTTTGATAAAGAAGCCAAAGGCCCTCACTGGAGAGAAGAGAGCCTCTTTAATAAATGGTACTGGAAACATTGGGTTTCAACTTGTCAAAGATTAAATACAGAGCTATATCCCTCACAATGGACTAAACTAAAATCAAAATATAAGATCTAAATATTGAAATGGAAACACTGAATCAGCTGCAACAGAGGTTAGGTAGAATTCTTGAAGACTTTGGTGTAGGAAAAGATTTCATGAACAAAACTCAGTTGGCCATGAACTAACACAAACAAAAAACAAGTGGGATGTCTTTTTATTACAAAGCTTCTGGACAGCAAGGGAAACCACCAGCAATGTGAAGACTCTACCCACAATGTGGGAAAATATTTTCAGCTGCTGTTCCTATTTTTTTCTTTTCCATCCAAATCATAACTTTACTCTTGCGAAGTGTAAACACTTATTAAATTGTCCATCCAGATAAGTACCACAGGGCTTGTGCACCAGATGGCATTATGTCTAACCTTTTGTGAAATTTTGCAAGGACTGATGAAATCACATTGGCCTTCACTATTGTAATGTTTTTGATTTCTAACCCCAGAGAAAATTCCACAATGCCATATTCTCCAGGTCTAAATAATGTCTTTCATCTCCCATGAGAAAAATATTCTCTTGAATAAAAAGCAATACCATTGATAATGCTATCAAACTGATTGGTACAAAAACTGAGGGAAAAGTATAGTATTATTAGATATTAGTGCACTAATGGTATTTTTTTATTTGGCCTACTCCTTTTCTTTATAGCAATTGTGTAATATGATCTACATGCCTTCTCTTATGTGTATTTGTGTAAATGTGTGTACATTTGTTTATGTCATGAAAAAAATATGAACATTACAGAGTAATTTGGGGAGAAGTAACAAATGTATATATCCTAAATATTGGTTTATAATTTAATTGCTAATGCAGGATTTTTCAATTAGGCAATAGAGTCAGTCTTGACTTTTATTTTAATTTCTCCTATTTCACTGTCTCTTTTTTTAAAGCAAGTTATTTGGAGAAATACATGAGTTTTTCATCCATAATATTGCATACCACACATTGTAAGCACTAAAAAAAGTTACTTATGGGTGGGCTTATTTTTTATGTAAGTTTTCTAAACTCTACAGTACTATATTCATCATTTTATAATTTGTGAGAGTTTCCTGAAATTTCTTAGGATATCACCTAAAAGCAAAACATAAAAACTACAGACATTCACAAGATGAGTATTGTGGTTTGGATATTCTTTGATGCCGTCCTAAGAATCCTATTTATGTCCAAATCAATAGAGAGTTATCTTAACACTACACATGGTTCCATTGAGAGTTGGAAATATGTGATTTGGCTTGACCTTATTTCTGGCTTGTTTACATATGATACATTTTTGCCCATAAAACGCATAGGTAGTAGAACATGCTGGTATAACTGGTTATGGGAGACACTCATGATTTCACTGTGCTCCACAAAGAGCTCTTTCTTTCACCACAGTGGGAGAATCTCCCAGATATTTCTTCATGGCAGAACTAGTCAAACTGTTTACTGCCTCATTCATATTCTAAAGTGCTCTTTGGAGAAACAAACATCCTGTGGAAAACTTGTGTGTCAGGAAAGGCTGACAACTCTTCTGATTTGTGGTTCATGCTCTGCACCAATTTTTAAAATTCATGTCTCTATAGAAAAGAATATTTCCATATTTCTTAATTATCTCATATTATCACACCAAAAGGAGAAGGGCGGAGGAGACAAAGGTTTCCTGAATGACTTGTAAAAATCATAAAGTTGGCCAGAGATGCAGTACTCTGCCCCCATGGGAAAAGCAGACCTGCATGGAAAGAGCAGTTTGCTACCCCCATGTAAGCATGTAGGCCTGTGTGTGCCACATGAATGTTGTCCCCTGATGCAAGTGGGCAAACACCCAACAACTCCAAGCTGGCTCTGTATTTTGCTACCCTGTGTCATGGGGTAGCAGAAGTGAAGAATAACCACATGACCCAATCCTGAATGAGGACAATGCTCATGAAAACAAGGAAGAAACCAGGCCACACAGGCATGGACAATGGGCAGCCCATACCCACTGCCAGGCTGGAGCCTAACTCCAGCAGAGACAATAGGGCTGATCAAGTTCCCCATTTAGTTAACTAACAGGAATAAGGAGCCACATTGGGTTGGATGGTAAACACAGTGTAGAGGGAATAGGCCGAGCAACCTTGGATGCAGAGAGGTCACATGAAAAACCGACTGGACTTAAAACAAACCAGAGAAAAGCTTGATTGGCTTGATCCTGAGAGATGCACATCCTGGAAAGAAACCACTCATTCAATGTCTCTGTAATTGCTTCCTATGACTCAACTGGATTTCTTACCTTTTATTTCCATTTTGTATCATTTTTATCTTTTGTTCATTAGGTTTTTGGAGGAGTTATTATTTTTGCTTTTGTTTTCTTTTACTTTCTTTTCTCTTTTTTGCTTCAACATTTTTTCCTTCCTATCTTGGTTTTACATTCTATTTTTCCTGTGTTCACATTTTTTCTTCTTTTTCTTGTTTGGTTTTCGTGTGACTGTTCTCTATGACTAATAACTCATCAAGAGGTCCCACTATTTACCTTTCTCTCCTTTTAAAGTGCTATTTTTAAAATTTTCATGTTTTGTTTCTTTCCTAGTCCCCCACATCCTCTACTTCAACAGTATAATTACTAAGCTTATGGATAGCTAGTTAAACTTATACTACTGTGGTTGAACACAGTTCTAGTGTAACTAGAGAAAAAATTATTCCCTTTGGTAGAGATGTAATGTAGATCAGAAATAGGTTAATATTTGTTTGGTCTTAGTGTTCATACTCTAATAACGGATTTCTTTTCTGTGGTTAAGTGTGATACATTTTTGATCCCTGTGATTAGTAAATATCTAGTATATATTTGATGTTATAATTGCTTCAGATTTATTTATTTAGGAACTGGGGATCAAACTCACAATCTTGCACTTGTGGGGTATGTGCACTGCCACAGAGCTAAATACCTGGCCAGATGCAGATTTTATAACTATAGATACAAAGACATACCAGTTGCTTTTAAATGGTTTTCATGGGATGCCAATATCTCAATTGCCTTGAGGTCACTAACAATACTCTGGGACATCTCTGGAAAATGTGTAAACTCCAAACTCAGGTAAATTGAGAAGGGTAAAAGGCATGACAGAATGAAAGGCCAATATGTGGCCATATTGACAGGACACCACTGAAAATTAGTAAACTAAAGAGTGTACCATAATGGAAAATAAAAGCTTTCCTCTACAATCACCCTCCAAGGCCGAACACAAAACGAACCAAAAATAGGAAACAGGAGCAAACAAACCAACAAAATGCCTCTACAAACTCCCAACTCCCCACAGTTGATGCATGTGGCTTGAAGGGGAAGAAACCCAAAACCACAGAGCTGAATTCTTTTAAATTATATGAGGGAAGATAACAAACCAGATTAAGATGACATTTCCCAAGGTCATATGACATATAAGTTAAAAACCTTAGGCCAAATAAACAAAATGATTAGTGAGTCTACAGAAGACATTAATAAAATGTTAAAAGAGGAAATAAAGTGGTATGAATCATAAATGACCAGGACATAAAAGAATTAGAGTTTATGAAAGGGTTTCAGGTATTAATTTTGATATTAAAACTGTATCAAAAGTATGAGTAGCAGAATTGACCAATGTGAGGACAGAGCCAGAACTAGAATAGGGCTGCTGTTCATGACCAATTGGTGAGAGATAACTTGAAATCAACAAGAGGACATGAACAATGGCCGGGGTATCTCCAATATGATGAGCAGAAGATTAATTTAACATTAAATGGAAGTAGTAAAAAATCATAAGATAATGCAAATGGCATAAAAAACCTGTGAAAATACTGAAAAAATAGCTGAAATTCTTCCCAATATAAAAAATGATTTAACATGCATATAACTGAGTTATATAGAACTCTTAAATAACCATGATCAGAAAAGATCTTCTCCACGACACATCAAAATCAGAATCCCACAAGTCCAACAAAAAACCAGAATCTTACAAGTGGTTTGAGGAAAATCAGTGACACATTTATAAAGCAAACCTATCAGGAATACAACAGATTTCTCACCATAAACCTTTGAAAGCCAAGAGAGCTTGGAGTAAAGAGATTTAAACCCCAAAAGAAAATAATTTCCAACTCAGGCTGATATATCCTGCAAAACTGATGGAAATATAAGATATTTCATGATAACAGCATCTACAAAAATTCATAAACACCAGATCGGCACTGCAAAAGTTTCTTAAACGTTGCTATAGAACGAGGCGATTAATCTAACAGAGACAGGAGGCATCATAGAATGATTATGCCAGGTCAAGTAAGCAGTGATGTAGAACAGAAAGGGAACCAACAAAAATATAAAAAAGCAATAACAAGATGAGAATGGTCTTAATCCCACACTGGACTCATACTCACAGAATGGATCAAGAAACAAAATCCAGTGATACACTCTTTACAAGAAACACATTTTACGGCCAAAGAAAAACACTGGTGAAAAATCAAAATTTGGAGGACAATATTCTGTGCATTTGGAAATTGAAAAAAGCAAGTGTAACTATCCTATATTCAGACAACTTCAAACTTAAACTGAAGAGAAGAGAAAAAGAAAGTCACTACATGTTGATTAGGGGAACAATCCAAGAGGAACAGATGCCGATTATTAACGTATATGCATTGAAAATGGAATAAGTAATTACTAAAGTGCATAAAAGACTAGATGTAGAAAAGTGAAATTATAGCGGAGGATATCAATATCGCACTAACACAAACAAGTTATTTAGACAAAACTCAACAAATAAATAAGGCAGCTGAACAAAATATTTTAAAATGGACTTTATGAATATCTATAGAGTGTCACATCCAGCAACAAAGTACACATTCATTTCAGCAGCACAAGGAACTTTCTCCAACATAGATGGCATACTAGCCAAGGAAGCAAGCTTAAGTAAATTGAAAGGATTGAAATTATACCACTCATATTATCATATCACAGCACAATAAAGTTAGAAATCATGAAAAATGAAAACACAGACATTATGCAAACACAGTGGAACTAAACACTATGCTGATAAAGAGTGTGTAACAGAAGTACTCAAGAAAGAAATGACAGTTGCTAAAACAAAATCATAATGCTAGTACAACATACCAAAAATTTTGGGACACAACGAAAACAGTTCTAGAAAGGAAGCTTATAGCTGCGAATGCCAAAATCATAAAAACAGTGAACACCCCCCCCCCCAGTAACCTAACAATGCACCCAAAGGTCTAAGAAAAGCAAGGGCATTCCAAACGCAAAGCTAGTGCAAGGAAGTAAATTATAAATATAGGAGCATGAATCCACAAAACTGAGGCTCCCCCAAAATAGAATGAATCATTGACATGTAGTACCTCAAAAGAATTTTAAAAGCCCAGAAAAACCCTTAGGCAATCCAACTATGAATGAATACATAGATTTCGTAGCGAATTCTTGGCTCAAAATTTGCATGCTTTTATTTAGGTTTTAATTTCATGCATAAAATAAAATGACAAGTATTCCTCTCTCATAAAGTCTATTACATTTATCATTTTGTCAACCACTTTCTAACTAACTTCATGTTATAGCTTAAAGTAGTTAAGCATTCTTTTATAATAATCACTATTGATAGGGTATATGCATATAAGTTTTAAATCATTTCTTAATGTAAGATACATGCACATGTTTCTATGAGTGTCACAAATATTCATTACATAGGTCTGATTATGTTTTCTGCATATCTTAATTTGGGTGCAACATAAAGGTAATGGTCATATATGCATATAATTACACTGACACATTTTGTTTTTTACATTGTACAATTATTTCTTTTATGTTTAAATAATATATAAACTACTAAGGAATAGAACAATCAATGAGAAAAGAAGCAATTAAGAGGAACAATTACTTTATATAATGCAGAAAGAAGAGAGCTGAGTCTGATGATGGATGCTTGTAAACCCAGTGCTCTGTGAGGCTGAGGCAGAGGATTACAAGTTTCAGCAGTTTAGTTACCTAGGGAGGCCACTGTCTCATTAAATGAAGTGAATAAATGGCCTTGGGTTTAGTCTCCAGTATTCCAAAAAATCCAAAGCAAAATAAAATTTAAAAAAAATAAAGGGGCGGGGATGTAGCTCAACAGCAGTGTGCCTGCCTGGCAAGTGCAAGGTCCTGAGTTCCATCCTCAGAACAACAACAAAATAATAAATGAATAATACACAAAGGCTTCCTAAAAGTGGCTTTCTTTGAAATCTGTTTTATGCAGCTAAACAACAGCTATGACTACTATTCACCATAATCAAACTGCTGCTAACTCTTGTCCTCTTCCTGATTCTCCTTTTCCTTTCTTTCCTGTCCTCATGACATTGACATTTTTCTTTACTGTGGATGGAAGAATCTCTCAAGAGGAGATGATTTCTGAGACTTTAAGTTTTCTTGTGCCTTATAAAATTTACCCTATCTGGAGAAACAATTTGCATTCAAACGGGACATTATGTTTCAAGGCTTATCTGTTTGTATCTGTTTTCTGGCATCCAGTTCTTTCCTATATTGGGCACTCATGGTTTCCCTATGCTCCTCTAATTTTATCTGTATCGACTTTAGATTCACTTGCCATTTTCTTGATTACAGTCATTAAATGTTTAACGACCTGTGCAATTTGTTTTCATACAGAAATTTATTATCTGCTTTGTTTCTTCTGCTGCTACCATTTCATAAAACTTAGGTGGGAAGCTTGTGAGTTCTCCCACCTCAATGCCTTCTGGCTTTTGTTGGGTGAATCTGTTGTCTTAGATTGCATCTTGATTCTGTGTTTTCTCTTTTTCTCTTTTTATTTTTGTTGACTAGTTTTCCACACTGAGGCTTGTAAGTAGCTTAATGTGGGTAGTTTTATCCCTAGTATCAAGATTTCTTTAAGTAATTTCTACATTTCAGAGCGACCTTGTAGGAGTAGCTGGTTTTTGGCCTTCAAGTCTGTTCTGGGATCCTACATTTTCTGTTTACTAGGGATGAGAGTTTCCAGCCAGTTTGGCTTGGCACCCGGGTCTTTGGTACTGGGCTGTAATAGTATTTATTGGTCCCAGGAAATCTGGAGTTGGCACCTGAGGAACATCAATTGATCACAACAGCCATGTCACCTTGGTTAACTTAGTACAATCAGTAAAAAATATAGCATCAAACACTAACTGGAAAATGATAACTGTAATAACTAATACTTTGTCATTTTTCACCCTAGGTACAAGATTTATAGGTACATAACAAAATTGAGGATGAGGCAGAAAATTATATACAGTCAATATCCCCTCCATAGAGTAATTCATCCCTTTTTTATCATAAAGCAATGTTCAGGTATAGGAAGATATAGTTAACTATTGATAGATTCATAAGACTAAGGGTATGAATGTGAAAATTTGAAGAAAAAAGAGCAAAGGAAATTGATTATGAATTTAAAAAGCAGTGGCAGATGTTCAGAATGGGGTAAGGTTGATGTAGCAGGTCCTGTTAAGGGTAAAGGGAAGCTAGTGGTATTAGATAGCAGTAACAGAGAGGGACACCTAGGAAAAGGATGAATAACAGGGGGTAGAGATGAAAATAGAGGAAAAGAAAGTAAGAAAAATACAGAATGAATGATTTGAAAGAGAAATTGAGAAAAGGAGGGGGAGAGAAAGAGTAAAAGGAGAGAGTATCAAACAATCAAAATAAGGTAAAAATATAAATGGAAATGAGTGGTTAATCCATATCCTCTGCAAAAAACAAAAAGAAAAATCAAAAACATACCACTAATGCAGAGAGAGAGAGAGAGAGAGAGAGAGAGAGAGAGAGAGAGCAAAGCTCCTACACATGGACAGATATGTGTTTTAATCTTACAAGTCACACTCCTATTTCCCCCTCTTTGTAGACTGTGAGTTTGTGTAAAGGTCACTCAGTTCAAGGCAGCCTCTCTCCATAGTCCCCTATTTTTAGCAGTTCTTCGTGCTGGCTCACTGGACTAGAGAAGGTGTGAGACCTTGTTTCTGAGGCTCCTGTTGTGGATTTCTCCCCATTGGGGTTCAATGCTGGTTATTAGATGTGTGTTCCAGTGTCTGGGGGGACAGGCTCCTGGAACATGGAGGCTCCTGTGGAATTTCAGCCCTGACTGTCAGTCCTGTGGATGCTCAGAAGAGAAATGAATCAGCTCAGGACTAACATGGCAGATATATACAAGCCCAGTGAGGGAGCAGAGCACTGGGTGGTATTTTATAGCTGTCCAGATATCAGGCAGAATACGCAGCCATTAATCCTTGCTGCTTAACCAGGTAGAGGACTGGATCATTGTGCCAGGCAGGGGTTGTGTTCAGGGCTCTACCTGAATTCAGAGTGGAGGCTCTGTGTGCCCATGGTGCATGGAACACTCATGTAAACCAGGTTGCTCAGGGACTGGTCCTAGAGGTCAGACACATTCTGGTGGGTCTAGGATTGCAGAAGTCAGTGAGAGCTCAACCTAGGCTTAAGGGATCCCAGAGTGCTGAGTATGGATTCAGACCATACCACTGTTAGCTCTGTGTTCTGAATGAATGGCCCACGTAGCTTGGGATAAACTTCAGGCTCCCAGCAGTGACTCAGGTGTGATTGGGGCCCAATAAAGAAGACTCTCAACACAAGCAGCAGTTGCTTGTTTATGCACTCAGAGTCTGAGAACATATGGGCAGGTCAGTGGAGGGAGAAGCTCCCTGGTCCCTCACCCCTTTTATATGCCAGCAAAACATGCTGCTAGGCTGCAATGTCCTCTGTTTGTAAAGGGTTCAATGTGGCAAGGGGTATGGACCCCAAGCCTATCCTGTGTGGTTCCACTCTGCTACTTGCATCCTGCCAGCTATTTGAGAATTTCCCAAAATGGTAGTTCCTTTGTTGCGTGCAGGGTGAGACCCCTAAGGCCTGTCAAACTGCCTCTTGCCTCTTTTAGGCTCCTATACATATGTTTTATTTGATCTACCAGTTTGCTCTTTCAAATTGATGTTTTTGTATCAGGATGTAAGTCTCTCCCTCCTTCTCATTACCTATGTGTTGAGCTGATCTCTGAGTCTCTTTGAAGTGACTCCTCCTCTATTCAATCATGTTGTTCTCTACTGTGACCATCACTTATTTTATTTTATTTCATTTTCTTTTATTTATTTATTTAATTTTTGTATTAAATTCTTTTATTGGTACATTGTAGGTATACAACACAATTACATTTCTCATTGGGAATTGTACCTTTACATAATGCATCTTGGTTCTTAGTTTTTCCCCATTCCTCGCCCTCCCTTCACACCCTCCACCCTTCCCTATTTACAAAGACTTTATTTCCATTTTTTCAATTTCTCAGCATTTTTCCTTTCCCTTCTTTCCTTTCCCCTGCCCCTCCCACTACCCCTACCCCTTTGGACCTTTTCTACCTATTTTGCATTATCGATTATTCATTCTAATCATTGGTACATTTTAGGTATACAGTATAATGACATTCATCATTGGAAATTTGCACCTTTACATAATCTCTCTTGGTTCTTATTTTTCACCCTTGCCCAGCCCTCCCTTCAACCCCTCCATTCCTCCCTATTTACAAAGATGTTGTTCCTATTTTTCCATTTTCTCATATTAATCCCATTCCCTTCTATCCTTTCCCCTAGCCCTCCCACTTCCTTCCCCTTTGCCCCTTTTCTTCTTATTTCACATTACCTATTATATAGTTAGTCCTTCTTTACACTTTCAGTTTCTCACACCAGAGAAACTATTTGGTATTTACACATGTGTGTCCTATTTATTTCACTTAAGAGTATTGCCTCAATGTGCATCCACTTAGCTATAAATGTCTCTAATTTCTCAGTTTTTATGGCTGAATAGTACTCCATTTTATTTAAAAAACACATTTTCTTTATCCAGTCTCCACTTGATGGGCATTTGTGCTGTTTCCAAGCTTTACCTATCACAAACTGTGCTGCTATGAACATGGGTGCACATATATCACTGTGGTATGATTCTTTTAATTCTTTGGGGAAGATCCCCAGCAGTGGAATAGTGGGGTCAAATGGGACTTCCAGTCCTAGTTCTTTGAGGTATCTCCATACTGATTTCCACAGTGGTTGCACCAGTCTACACTCCCACCAGCAGTGGAGCATGGTTCCTCTTTCCCCACAGCCCCACCAGCATTTGTTATTGGTTGATTTCATGATAGCAGCCATTCTTTCTGGAATGAAGTGGAATCTCAGCATTGTTTTCATTTGCCTCTCTCGAATGACCAGTGATGTTGAACATTTTGTCATGTATTTGTTTGCTATTTCTACTTCTTTGTCAGAGAAATGTCTGTTCATTTCAGATGCCCATTTTCGGATTGGGTCTTTAAATTTGGGAGGTCTGATCTTTTTAAGTTCTTTCTAGATTCGAGATAGTAGACCTTTGTCTGAGGAAGAGCAGGTGAAGATTTTTCCCCACATTGTGGGTTGCCTCTTCACATTGCTGGTGGTTTCTCCTGCTGTGCAGAAGCTTTTTAATAAGAAGAGATTCCATTTGTTGATTGTTTGCGCTAGTTCATGGGCAACTGAGGTTTTGTTCATAAAACCTTTTCCTACACCGATGTCTTCAAGAGTTCTACCTAACCTCTCTACCAACTGGTTCAGAGTTTCTACTTTAATATTTAGATCTTTAATCCATTTTGATTTTAGTTTAGTGCATGCTGAGAGATACAGGTCTAGTTTTAATCTTTGGCAAGTTGAAACCCAATTTTTCCAGCACCATTTATTAAAGAGGCTATCTTTCCTCCAATGAGGGTGTTTGGCTCCTTTGTCGAAGATGAGATGACTGAGTGTGTCTGGTGTTGTTTCTGCATCTTCTAATCTGTTCCACTGGTCCTCAAGTCTGTTTCTTTGCCAGTACTCTGCTGTTGTTATCACAGTGGCTTTGTAGTATAGTTGCAGGTTGGGGATTGTGATACCCCCTGCTCCTACCTACGTATGAATTACCAAAGTTGAACGAAGAAGACCTAAAAATTCTGAACAACGCAATATCAACCAATGAATTTGAAAATGTAATTAAAAACTTATCAACTAAGAAAAGCCCGGGCCCTGATGGCTTCACTGCTGAATTCTACAAGACATTTAGAGAGGAACTGCTGCCACTACTGTTTAAACTCTTCAATGAAATTGAAAGGGAAGCAACACTCCCAAATTCATTCCTGGAAGTAAGCATCACCTTGATCGCCACAGCAGAGAAAGACCCAACTGAAAAAGAGAACTATAGGCCAATCTCACTAATGAACATAGATGCAAAAATCCTTAATAAGATACTGGCAAGCAGAATGCAGAAGATCATCAAGAAGATCATACACCCTGATCAAGTGGGATTCATCCCAGGGATGCAGACATGGTTCAATATACGAAAATCAATTAATGTAATACACTATATCAATAGAGCCAACGACAAAAACCATATGAATATCTCCATAGGTGCAGAAAAACCATTTGACAAAATCCAACATGCATTTATGATAAAAACCCTACAAAAATTGGAATAGATGGTCTCTACTTCAAACTGATAGAAACCATCTATGAAAAACCAACAGCCAATATCATACTAAATGGTCAAGAACTGAAATCCTTCAAACTAAAATCAGGAACAAGACAAGGATGTCCACTATACCACTCTTGTTCAATATAGTTCTGGAAACATTAGCCATAGCAATTAGAGAAGAGAAAGAAATAAAAGGAATAAAGATAGGTAATGAAGAAGTCAAATTGTCATTATTTGCAGATGACATGATACTCTATATAGAAGACCCCAAGAACTCCACCAAAAGTCTTCTAGACTTAATAACCAAATTCAGGCAAGTAGCTGGTTACCAGGTCAACACACAAAAATCAATAGCTTTCCTCTACACGAATGACAGACTCACTGAGAGAGAAATAGGGCAAATAATTCCCTTCACAATAGCATCCATAAAGCTGAAATACCTAGGAATCATCCTAAAGAAAGAAATCAAAGACCTCTTCTCTGAAAACTATGGCACTCTGAAAAGAGAGATTGAAGATGATATCAGAAAATGGACAGACATCCCCTGCTCCTGGGTAGGAAGGATTAATATAGTGAAAATGGCCACACTTCCAAAACTGCTATATAGATTTAATGCAATTCCAATTGAGATCCCAGCAGCATACTTCATAGACCTCGAGAAAAAAATCCAAAAATTCATTTGGAGCAAGAAGAGACCCAGAATATCAAAAACAATTCTAGGTAACAGAGACCTGCTTGTTTTTTAAAGAGTAAAAAAAAAATTTTAAGGGCAAGGAAACTTCTGTCTAAGAGACAGAAAGGGAACTGGAACATGCCTTGCCCATTAAGTCATGGTTTTAGCTAGCAGATTGAGGACTTTAGTACCTTTTGCATTTGCAAGTGAGCTTGGATGAATGTAAACAGAGGATTTTTTCTTTTATAAGTACCTGATGAAGTGAAAAGTAAAATTATTTGTCAGTCCAACAGATATAAAAGGAATGTTTACATTATGTGATCATACAGAAAGCATTTCCCTGTGACTGATACAGATCATTCCACTAGATCACACAATTCAACAGTAAAGCAGTCAGGCTTTAATTTTGCAAATTCATATCAAATTTCCCTTCTTTCTATTTTACAGTAAAAGTCATTAGACACCTCCCTAATGTATTCATGAATGAAGACAAGTAAATTGAAGAGTTACAGATGTTTCAAGCAAAACTACCTAGTAGCATTGAGCGAAGTGTTTTCTCATGAGTAGATCAGTTTCTTTACCAGATAAAACCTGTTTTTTCTTTTCTTCTTTTACAAACTTAATTTTTTGGGTACATTTTACTTATACAATATAATGACATTCATCATTGTAAATTTGCAGTTTTACACAATATCTTTTTGTTCTCATTTCCCCCCCTTCCTCTGACCTCCCTTAAACCCCTCCATCCCTCTCTATTTACAAAGACTTTGTTTCCATTTTTTCATTTTCTAATATTAATTCCATTCCCTCTTTTCCTTTGCCTTAAGCCTCCAACTCCCCCTTCCTCTTTGCCCCTTTTCTTCCTATTTCACAATATCTATTATACCTTTTTATCTTTATTTACACTTTGAGTTTCTCATAATAAACTATTTGGTATTTACACATGTGTGTCCTTTTTATTTCACTTAAGTGTATCACCTCGGTGTGCATCCATTTAGCTTAAGTGTCTGTAATTTCTCATTTTTTATGGCTGAGTATTACCTAATTTCATTTAAAAAATGCCACATTTTCTTCATTCAGGCTACAGTTGGGCATTTGGGATGCTTCCAAGTTTTAGCTATTACAAATTGTGCTGCTATGAATATAGGTGAACATATCACCATGGTATGATTCTTTTAAATCTTTTGGGAAGATAGCCAGCAGGGGAATAGCTGGGTCAAATGGGACTTCCAGTCCTAGTTCTTTGAGGTATCTCCATACTGATTTCCACAGTGGTTGCACCAGTCCACCCTCTCATCACCAATGAAGGAAGGTTCCTGTTTCCCCACAGCCTCACCAGTATTTATTATTGGTTGATTTCGTGATAGCAGCCATTCTTTCTGGAATGAGGTGGAATCTCAGTGTTGTTTTCATTTACATCTCTTGAATGACCAGTGATGTTGAACATTTTTTCATATGTTTATTTGCTATTTCTACTTCTTTGTCTGAGAAAAGTCTGTTCATTTCTGATGCCCACTTTTGGATTGGGTTTTTATATTTGTGAGGTATGATATGTTTTTAAGGTCTTTATATAGTCTAGATAGTAGACCTTAACAGAGACATGGCAGGGGGTATCACAATCCCCAACCTGAAACTATACTACAAAGCTACTGTGATAAAAACAGCATGATACTGGCAAAGAAGCAGACATGAGCACCAGTGGAATAGATTAGAAAATGCTGAAACCACTCCAGAGACACTCAGTCATCTCATCTTTGATAAAGAAGCCAAAGGCCCTCACTGGAGAGAAGAGAGCCTCTTTAATAAATGGTACTGGAAACATTGGGTTTCAACTTGTCAAAGATTAAATACAGAGCTATATCCCTCACAATGGACTAAACTAAAATCAAAATATAAGATCTAAATATTGAAATGGAAACACTGAATCAGCTGCAACAGAGGTTAGGTAGAATTCTTGAAGACTTTGGTGTAGGAAAAGATTTCATGAACAAAACTCAGTTGGCCATGAACTAACACAAACAAAAAACAAGTGGGATGTCTTTTTATTACAAAGCTTCTGGACAGCAAGGGAAACCACCAGCAATGTGAAGACTCTACCCACAATGTGGGAAAATATTTTCAGCTGCTGTTCCTATTTTTTTCTTTTCCATCCAAATCATAACTTTACTCTTGCGAAGTGTAAACACTTATTAAATTGTCCATCCAGATAAGTACCACAGGGCTTGTGCACCAGATGGCATTATGTCTAACCTTTTGTGAAATTTTGCAAGGACTGATGAAATCACATTGGCCTTCACTATTGTAATGTTTTTGATTTCTAACCCCAGAGAAAATTCCACAATGCCATATTCTCCAGGTCTAAATAATGTCTTTCATCTCCCATGAGAAAAATATTCTCTTGAATAAAAAGCAATACCATTGATAATGCTATCAAACTGATTGGTACAAAAACTGAGGGAAAAGTATAGTATTATTAGATATTAGTGCACTAATGGTATTTTTTATTTGGCCTACTCCTTTTCTTTATAGCAATTGTGTAATATGATCTACATGCCTTCTCTTATGTGTATTTGTGTAAATGTGTGTACATTTGTTTATGTCATGAAAAAAATATGAACATTACAGAGTAATTTGGGGAGAAGTAACAAATGTATATATCCTAAATATTGGTTTATAATTTAATTGCTAATGCAGGATTTTTCAATTAGGCAATAGAGTCAGTCTTGACTTTTATTTTAATTTCTCCTATTTCACTGTCTCTTTTTTTAAAGCAAGTTATTTGGAGAAATACATGAGTTTTTCATCCATAATATTGCATACCACACATTGTAAGCACTAAAAAAAGTTACTTATGGGTGGGCTTATTTTTTATGTAAGTTTTCTAAACTCTACAGTACTATATTCATCATTTTATAATTTGTGAGAGTTTCCTGAAATTTCTTAGGATATCACCTAAAAGCAAAACATAAAAACTACAGACATTCACAAGATGAGTATTGTGGTTTGGATATTCTTTGATGTCGTCCTAAGAATCCTATTTATGTCCAAATCAATAGAGAGTTATCTTAACACTACACATGGTTCCATTGAGAGTTGGAAATATGTGATTTGGCTTGACCTTATTTCTGGCTTGTTTACATATGATACATTTTTGCCCATAAAACGCATAGGTAGTAGAACATGCTGGTATAACTGGTTATGGGAGACACTCATGATTTCACTGTGCTCCACAAAGAGCTCTTTCTTTCACCACAGTGGGAGAATCTCCCAGATATTTCTTCATGGCAGAACTAGTCAAACTGTTTACTGCCTCATTCATATTCTAAAGTGCTCTTTGGAGAAACAAACATCCTGTGGAAAACTTGTGTGTCAGGAAAGGCTGACAACTCTTCTGATTTGTGGTTCATGCTCTGCACCAATTTTTAAAATTCATGTCTCTATAGAAAAGAATATTTCCATATTTCTTAATTATCTCATATTATCACACCAAAAGGAGAAGGGCGGAGGAGACAAAGGTTTCCTGAATGACTTGTAAAAATCATAAAGTGGGCCAGAGATGCAGTACTCTGCCCCCATGGGAAAAGCAGACCTGCATGGAAAGAGCAGTTTGCTACCCCCATGTAAGCATGTAGGCCTGTGTGTGCCACATGAATGTTGTCCCCTGATGCAAGTGGGCAAACACCCAACAACTCCAAGCTGGCTCTGTATTTTGCTACCCTGTGTCATGGGGTAGCAGAAGTGAAGAATAACCACATGACCCAATCCTGAATGAGGACAATGCTCATGAAAACAAGGAAGAAACCAGGCCACACAGGCATGGACAATGGGCAGCCCATACCCACTGCCAGGCTGGAGCCTAACTCCAGCAGAGACAATAGGGCTGATCAAGTTCCCCATTTAGTTAACTAACAGGAATAAGGAGCCACATTGGGTTGGATGGTAAACACAGTGTAGAGGGAATAGGCCGAGCAACCTTGGATGCAGAGAGGTCACATGAAAAACCGACTGGACTTAAAACAAACCAGAGAAAAGCTTGATTGGCTTGATCCTGAGAGATGCACATCCTGGAAAGAAACCACTCATTCAATGTCTCTGTAATTGCTTCCTATGACTCAACTGGATTTCTTACCTTTTATTTCCATTTTGTATCATTTTTATCTTTTGTTCATTAGGTTTTTGGAGGAGTTATTATTTTTGCTTTTGTTTTCTTTTACTTTCTTTTCTCTTTTTTGCTTCAACATTTTTTCCTTCCTATCTTGGTTTTACATTCTATTTTTCCTGTGTTCACATTTTTTCTTCTTTTTCTTGTTTGGTTTTCGTGTGACTGTTCTCTATGACTAATAACTCATCAAGAGGTCCCACTATTTACCTTTCTCTCCTTTTAAAGTGCTATTTTTAAAATTTTCATGTTTTGTTTCTTTCCTAGTCCCCCACATCCTCTACTTCAACAGTATAATTACTAAGCTTATGGATAGCTAGTTAAACTTATACTACTGTGGTTGAACACAGTTCTAGTGTAACTAGAGAAAAAATTATTCCCTTTGGTAGAGATGTAATGTAGATCAGAAATAGGTTAATATTTGTTTGGTCTTAGTGTTCATACTCTAATAACGGATTTCTTTTCTGTGGTTAAGTGTGATACATTTTTGATCCCTGTGATTAGTAAATATCTAGTATATATTTGATGTTATAATTGCTTCAGATTTATTTATTTAGGAACTGGGGATCAAACTCACAATCTTGCACTTGTGGGGTATGTGCACTGCCACAGAGCTAAATACCTGGCCAGATGCAGATTTTATAACTATAGATACAAAGACATACCAGTTGCTTTTAAATGGTTTTCATGGGATGCCAATATCTCAATTGCCTTGAGGTCACTAACAATACTCTGGGACATCTCTGGAAAATGTGTAAACTCCAAACTCAGGTAAATTGAGAAGGGTAAAAGGCATGACAGAATGAAAGGCCAATATGTGGCCATATTGACAGGACACCACTGAAAATTAGTAAACTAAAGAGTGTACCATAATGGAAAATAAAAGCTTTCCTCTACAATCACCCTCCAAGGCCGAACACAAAACGAACCAAAAATAGGAAACAGGAGCAAACAAACCAACAAAATGCCTCTACAAACTCCCAACTCCCCACAGTTGATGCATGTGGCTTGAAGGGGAAGAAACCCAAAACCACAGAGCTGAATTCTTTTAAATTATATGAGGGAAGATAACAAACCAGATTAAGATGACATTTCCCAAGGTCATATGACATATAAGTTAAAAACCTTAGGCCAAATAAACAAAATGATTAGTGAGTCTACAGAAGACATTAATAAAATGTTAAAAGAGGAAATAAAGTGGTATGAATCATAAATGACCAGGACATAAAAGAATTAGAGTTTATGAAAGGGTTTCAGGTATTAATTTTGATATTAAAACTGTATCAAAAGTATGAGTAGCAGAATTGACCAATGTGAGGACAGAGCCAGAACTAGAATAGGGCTGCTGTTCATGACCAATTGGTGAGAGATAACTTGAAATCAACAAGAGGACATGAACAATGGCCGGGGTATCTCCAATATGATGAGCAGAAGATTAATTTAACATTAAATGGAAGTAGTAAAAAATCATAAGATAATGCAAATGGCATAAAAAACCTGTGAAAATACTGAAAAAATAGCTGAAATTCTTCCCAATATAAAAAATGATTTAACATGCATATAACTGAGTTATATAGAACTCTTAAATAACCATGATCAGAAAAGATCTTCTCCACGACACATCAAAATCAGAATCCCACAAGTCCAACAAAAAACCAGAATCTTACAAGTGGTTTGAGGAAAATCAGTGACACATTTATAAAGCAAACCTATCAGGAATACAACAGATTTCTCACCATAAACCTTTGAAAGCCAAGAGAGCTTGGAGTAAAGAGATTTAAACCCCAAAAGAAAATAATTTCCAACTCAGGCTGATATATCCTGCAAAACTGATGGAAATATAAGATATTTCATGATAACAGCATCTACAAAAATTCATAAACACCAGATCGGCACTGCAAAAGTTTCTTAAACGTTGCTATAGAACGAGGCGATTAATCTAACAGAGACAGGAGGCATCATAGAATGATTATGCCAGGTCAAGTAAGCAGTGATGTAGAACAGAAAGGGAACCAACAAAAATATAAAAAAGCAATAACAAGATGAGAATGGTCTTAATCCCACACTGGACTCATACTCACAGAATGGATCAAGAAACAAAATCCAGTGATACACTCTTTACAAGAAACACATTTTACGGCCAAAGAAAAACACTGGTGAAAAATCAAAATTTGGAGGACAATATTCTGTGCATTTGGAAATTGAAAAAAGCAAGTGTAACTATCCTATATTCAGACAACTTCAAACTTAAACTGAAGAGAAGAGAAAAAGAAAGTCACTACATGTTGATTAGGGGAACAATCCAAGAGGAACAGATGCCGATTATTAACGTATATGCATTGAAAATGGAATAAGTAATTACTAAAGTGCATAAAAGACTAGATGTAGAAAAGTGAAATTATAGCGGAGGATATCAATATCGCACTAACACAAACAAGTTATTTAGACAAAACTCAACAAATAAATAAGGCAGCTGAACAAAATATTTTAAAATGGACTTTATGAATATCTATAGAGTGTCACATCCAGCAACAAAGTACACATTCATTTCAGCAGCACAAGGAACTTTCTCCAACATAGATGGCATACTAGCCAAGGAAGCAAGCTTAAGTAAATTGAAAGGATTGAAATTATACCACTCATATTATCATATCACAGCACAATAAAGTTAGAAATCATGAAAAATGAAAACACAGACATTATGCAAACACAGTGGAACTAAACACTATGCTGATAAAGAGTGTGTAACAGAAGTACTCAAGAAAGAAATGACAGTTGCTAAAACAAAATCATAATGCTAGTACAACATACCAAAAATTTTGGGACACAACGAAAACAGTTCTAGAAAGGAAGCTTATAGCTGCGAATGCCAAAATCATAAAAACAGTGAACACCCCCCCCCCAGTAACCTAACAATGCACCCAAAGGTCTAAGAAAAGCAAGGGCATTCCAAACGCAAAGCTAGTGCAAGGAAGTAAATTATAAATATAGGAGCATGAATCCACAAAACTGAGGCTCCCCCAAAATAGAATGAATCATTGACATGTAGTACCTCAAAAGAATTTTAAAAGCCCAGAAAAACCCTTAGGCAATCCAACTATGAATGAATACATAGATTTCGTAGCGAATTCTTGGCTCAAAATTTGCATGCTTTTATTTAGGTTTTAATTTCATGCATAAAATAAAATGACAAGTATTCCTCTCTCATAAAGTCTATTACATTTATCATTTTGTCAACCACTTTCTAACTAACTTCATGTTATAGCTTAAAGTAGTTAAGCATTCTTTTATAATAATCACTATTGATAGGGTATATGCATATAAGTTTTAAATCATTTCTTAATGTAAGATACATGCACATGTTTCTATGAGTGTCACAAATATTCATTACATAGGTCTGATTATGTTTTCTGCATATCTTAATTTGGGTGCAACATAAAGGTAATGGTCATATATGCATATAATTACACTGACACATTTTGTTTTTTACATTGTACAATTATTTCTTTTATGTTTAAATAATATATAAACTACTAAGGAATAGAACAATCAATGAGAAAAGAAGCAATTAAGAGGAACAATTACTTTATATAATGCAGAAAGAAGAGAGCTGAGTCTGATGATGGATGCTTGTAAACCCAGTGCTCTGTGAGGCTGAGGCAGAGGATTACAAGTTTCAGCAGTTTAGTTACCTAGGGAGGCCACTGTCTCATTAAATGAAGTGAATAAATGGCCTTGGGTTTAGTCTCCAGTATTCCAAAAAATCCAAAGCAAAATAAAATTTAAAAAAAATAAAGGGGCGGGGATGTAGCTCAACAGCAGTGTGCCTGCCTGGCAAGTGCAAGGTCCTGAGTTCCATCCTCAGAACAACAACAAAATAATAAATGAATAATACACAAAGGCTTCCTAAAAGTGGCTTTCTTTGAAATCTGTTTTATGCAGCTAAACAACAGCTATGACTACTATTCACCATAATCAAACTGCTGCTAACTCTTGTCCTCTTCCTGATTCTCCTTTTCCTTTCTTTCCTGTCCTCATGACATTGACATTTTTCTTTACTGTGGATGGAAGAATCTCTCAAGAGGAGATGATTTCTGAGACTTTAAGTTTTCTTGTGCCTTATAAAATTTACCCTATCTGGAGAAACAATTTGCATTCAAACGGGACATTATGTTTCAAGGCTTATCTGTTTGTATCTGTTTTCTGGCATCCAGTTCTTTCCTATATTGGGCACTCATGGTTTCCCTATGCTCCTCTAATTTTATCTGTATCGACTTTAGATTCACTTGCCATTTTCTTGATTACAGTCATTAAATGTTTAACGACCTGTGCAATTTGTTTTCATACAGAAATTTATTATCTGCTTTGTTTCTTCTGCTGCTACCATTTCATAAAACTTAGGTGGGAAGCTTGTGAGTTCTCCCACCTCAATGCCTTCTGGCTTTTGTTGGGTGAATCTGTTGTCTTAGATTGCATCTTGATTCTGTGTTTTCTCTTTTTCTCTTTTTATTTTTGTTGACTAGTTTTCCACACTGAGGCTTGTAAGTAGCTTAATGTGGGTAGTTTTATCCCTAGTATCAAGATTTCTTTAAGTAATTTCTACATTTCAGAGCGACCTTGTAGGAGTAGCTGGTTTTTGGCCTTCAAGTCTGTTCTGGGATCCTACATTTTCTGTTTACTAGGGATGAGAGTTTCCAGCCAGTTTGGCTTGGCACCCGGGTCTTTGGTACTGGGCTGTAATAGTATTTATTGGTCCCAGGAAATCTGGAGTTGGCACCTGAGGAACATCAATTGATCACAACAGCCATGTCACCTTGGTTAACTTAGTACAATCAGTAAAAAATATAGCATCAAACACTAACTGGAAAATGATAACTGTAATAACTAATACTTTGTCATTTTTCACCCTAGGTACAAGATTTATAGGTACATAACAAAATTGAGGATGAGGCAGAAAATTATATACAGTCAATATCCCCTCCATAGAGTAATTCATCCCTTTTTTATCATAAAGCAATGTTCAGGTATAGGAAGATATAGTTAACTATTGATAGATTCATAAGACTAAGGGTATGAATGTGAAAATTTGAAGAAAAAAGAGCAAAGGAAATTGATTATGAATTTAAAAAGCAGTGGCAGATGTTCAGAATGGGGTAAGGTTGATGTAGCAGGTCCTGTTAAGGGTAAAGGGAAGCTAGTGGTATTAGATAGCAGTAACAGAGAGGGACACCTAGGAAAAGGATGAATAACAGGGGGTAGAGATGAAAATAGAGGAAAAGAAAGTAAGAAAAATACAGAATGAATGATTTGAAAGAGAAATTGAGAAAAGGAGGGGGAGAGAAAGAGTAAAAGGAGAGAGTATCAAACAATCAAAATAAGGTAAAAATATAAATGGAAATGAGTGGTTAATCCATATCCTCTGCAAAAAACAAAAAGAAAAATCAAAAACATACCACTAATGCAGAGAGAGAGAGAGAGAGAGAGAGAGAGAGAGAGAGAGAGAGAGAGAGCAAAGCTCCTACACATGGACAGATATGTGTTTTAATCTTACAAGTCACACTCCTATTTCCCCCTCTTTGTAGACTGTGAGTTTATGTAAAGGTCACTCAGTTCAAGGCAGCCTCTCTCCATAGCCCCCTATTTTTAGCAGTTCTTCGTGCTGGCTCACTGGACTAGAGAAGGTGTGAGACCTTGTTTCTGAGGCTCCTGTTGTGGATTTCTCCCCATTGGGGTTCAATGCTGGTTATTAGATGTGTGTTCCAGTGTCTGGGGGGACAGGCTCCTGGAACATGGAGGCTCCTGTGGAATTTCAGCCCTGACTGTCAGTCCTGTGGATGCTCAGAAGAGAAATGAATCAGCTCAGGACTAACATGGGCAGATATATACAAGCCCAGTGAGGGAGCAGAGCACTGGGTGGTATTTTATAGCTGTCCAGATATCAGGCAGAATACGCAGCCATTAATCCTTGCTGCTTAACCAGGTAGAGGACTGGATCATTGTGCCAGGCAGGGGTTGTGTTCAGGGCTCTACCTGAATTCAGAGTGGAGGCTCTGTGTGCCCATGGTGCATGGAACACTCATGTAAACCAGGTTGCTCAGGGACTGGTCCTAGAGGTCAGACACATTCTGGTGGGTCTAGGATTGCAGAAGTCAGTGAGAGCTCAACCTAGGCTTAAGGGATCCCAGAGTGCTGAGTATGGATTCAGACCATACCACTGTTAGCTCTGTGTTCTGAATGAATGGCCCACGTAGCTTGGGATAAACTTCAGGCTCCCAGCAGTGACTCAGGTGTGATTGGGGCCCAATAAAGAAGACTCTCAACACAAGCAGCAGTTGCTTGTTTATGCACTCAGAGTCTGAGAACATATGGGCAGGTCAGTGGAGGGAGAAGCTCCCTGGTCCCTCACCCCTTTTATATGCCAGCAAAACATGCTGCTAGGCTGCAATGTCCTCTGTTTGTAAAGGGTTCAATGTGGCAAGGGGTATGGACCCCAAGCCTATCCTGTGTGGTTCCACTCTGCTACTTGCATCCTGCCAGCTATTTGAGAATTTCCCAAAATGGTAGTTCCTTTGTTGCGTGCAGGGTGAGACCCCTAAGGCCTGTCAAACTGCCTCTTGCCTCTTTTAGGCTCCTATACATATGTTTTATTTGATCTACCAGTTTGCTCTTTCAAATTGATGTTTTTGTATCAGGATGTAAGTCTCTCCCTCCTTCTCATTACCTATGTGTTGAGCTGATCTCTGAGTCTCTTTGAAGTGACTCCTCCTCTATTCAATCATGTTGTTCTCTACTGTGACCATCACTTATTTTATTTTATTTCATTTTCTTTTATTTATTTATTTAATTTTTGTATTAAATTCTTTTATTGGTACATTGTAGGTATACAACACAATTACATTTCTCATTGGGAATTGTACCTTTACATAATGCATCTTGGTTCTTAGTTTTTCCCCATTCCTCGCCCTCCCTTCACACCCTCCACCCTTCCCTATTTACAAAGACTTTATTTCCATTTTTTCAATTTCTCAGCATTTTTCCTTTCCCTTCTTTCCTTTCCCCTGCCCCTCCCACTACCCCTACCCCTTTGGACCTTTTCTACCTATTTTGCATTATCGATTATTCATTCTAATCATTGGTACATTTTAGGTATACAGTATAATGACATTCATCATTGGAAATTTGCACCTTTACATAATCTCTCTTGGTTCTTATTTTTCACCCTTGCCCAGCCCTCCCTTCAACCCCTCCATTCCTCCCTATTTACAAAGATGTTGTTCCTATTTTTCCATTTTCTCATATTAATCCCATTCCCTTCTATCCTTTCCCCTAGCCCTCCCACTTCCTTCCCCTTTGCCCCTTTTCTTCCTATTTCACATTACCTATTATACATTTAGACCTTATTTACACTTTCATTTTCTCACAGCAGAGAAACTATTCGGTATTTAGACATGTGTGTCCTATTTATTTCACTTAAGAGTACCACCTCAATGTGCATCCACTTAGCTATAAATTTCTCTAATTTCTCATTTTTTATGGCTGGGAAGTACTCCATTTTATAAAAAAAAAAACCCACATTTTCTTTATCCAGTCTCCAGTTGATGGCATTTGGGCTGTTTCCAAGTTTTAGCTATTACAAACTGCGCTGCTATGAACATTGGTGCACATATATCACTGTGGTATGATTCTTTTAATTCTTTGGGGAAGATCCCCAGCAGTGGAATAGCGTCTCCTTGATCCCCAAAGCAGAGAAAGACCCAACTGAAAAAGAGAACTATAGGCCAATCTCACTAATGAACGTAGATGCCAAAATCCTTAATAAGATACTGGCAAGCAGAATGCAGAAGATCATCAAGAAGTTCATACACCCTGATCAAGTGGGATTCATCCCAGGGATGCAGGGATGGTTCAATATACACAAGTCAATCAATGTAATACACTATATCAATAGAGCCAAGGACAAAAACCATATGATTATCTCCATAGACGCAGAAAAAGCATTTGACAAAATCCAACATGCATTTATGATAAAGACCATCACTTATTGAAAAGTATATTATTCAATGTCCATGCATTTTCATGATTTCTATGGTTTCTTTTGTTATTGATTTTCAATTTCATTGAGCTATGATTGATATTATGCATGGGGTGATTTTCATTTTTTACATTTCTTTAAGCATGTTGGTTACTATGTGGTATACTTAGGGGAAAGTTTTATATTCTGTGGAGTAAAATGTGTATTTTGCTGTTGTTAAGTGGAACACTGTAGGTATATATTAGGTCCATTTTTCCAATGATTTGGTTCAAATCAAATGTTTCTTTGCTGATTTTTTGTGTAGCTGGTCTGTCTCTTTGTGACAGTGGGGTATTGTGGACCCCATTTCAATTTTGTTGCCATTTACCTTAAAATTTGTGTTTGTTTCCAGTAGTGTTTGTTTTATGGAGTTAAGTACATGGGAACTGAGTGCATAAGTTTGTAATATATACCTTTAGTATGGAGATCACTTTAGTTATTGTCTACTCTTTAGAGATAAACTGAACTGGCTAAATATGAGACTTTCCTGTTGAAAGCCATTCAATAAAAATTTGGGGGAAATTATTTCATAATTAAATTATGATTAGGGATGTCTGAGGCCCAATGTCACCTTGCTTGAGAGCTGGCTATGGTATGTTGAAACATAACTCCCTGTATCTCCATTCAAAGCTGAGGCCTCAATGGTCCTGTGATGCTGGAACACTCAAGGGCAAGATTTCCAGATGAAGACTTTTTTTTTCTTTGAGTAGTAATAAAACAAAGAGAAATGTTTCATGTGGGAGAAGGGCAAATTCTTATTAGCCTGCCATCTCATCCCTACTACTGTTGTAAGAATTCTTTGCCCTTCTCACCATCCTCATCAACTTAAGATCCTCATCAACCTGAGATCCTCATCAACATAGGATTACTGCTGCCCTCTGAGTCACTGTTACTCTCTCCCAAATTTTTGTTTGTATGTATAAATAGTAGCTAGCTCAGAGTGTCAATGCTTTTGCTCAGTCTGGCACTGCCCTCACAGTTTCCTGTGTACTTTGAAATTATGTCCCTATTATCTTTTTTCTTTAGCCCTCACTGCCCCCTTTTTAGGCAGATAGGAAGATTGATCAGCCTCCAGTACTTTTCCTCTGTCCAAAAATCCAAGCCCTTTGTTTAATTGGGAGGAGAGGCTGCCATTTATTTCACCCAGCACCCAGTTCTCTGGGATTGGATAACGGTATTGTTAATAATGCAAATGTATTCTAGATATTGTCATACAAAGAAAACCAATTATTAGTACCAATTCTGCCATTTTGTCAATAGCGATGAAATCAGCAACAATACTAATATCAAAGACAATCTGGATATTTACCTACCCTACCCTTAGAACTAGTAGCACTTCACCCTCAATCACAGAAAGATACCTGTAGTTACAATACAAATACCAAGACAACCGAATATTGCCGTAGAGTAAATACTAAATGAAACAACTATACCTGCACTAACAACACATCAATGTTCAACAGTAATAGCATAGAGTTTGCTATGTAACAAATCATAAAATTTAGTGGTTGTACCAATAAAGATAGAGAAGTTGGAAAAAAGGAAAATGAAAAAAGTATAATTTGAAAAATTAACCAGTGGAAAACAGAATCATAGAAAAGTAAATTAGGGGATCCTTCTGAAGAGTATTAGAAAATTACTTGCATTAGCTAAAAGTAAGATGAAAAAAGAAGAGATTAAGGATAAAAAAAGTGAGAAGGATGGAAATCAAGTTAAAAGGAGAAAAGAAAAAAAAATAGAAAAAGTCCCAACCATCTCAAATAAAATAAAGGAAAATAAAAGACAAACATTGATCTGTATATATTAATGAGTTTTTTCTTTCCAGGTTCTAAAATCTTGCAAGCCAGCAAGCCACAGTTTTCTTCACCTAGCTTTATATCCTGTGTTTCTGTGAGGTGCCCATTTCTCCAGCTATACACTACCCGTGCATCTGAAGCCATGCAAACTTCCAAGCCAAGGTGTTTCCGTGCTCATGTTGGTTGGCATGGAAAGCAAACAGATCACTGTTCGCCACTGGATGAGACCACAGGGCAGGTGTTAAGCCAATTGGTGAAATTTGTGCCACCACTTTCAGGTCCAGCTGCCTTTCAAACCTACACTCACCAGTCTTGCTTGCTCATTAAGGATGGTGTGGTCCATGTCCGTCTAAGCCTAAACTCAAATTTCTCAGAGAGTACAAATCTAGGCTGCATTCATTTTGTGGGTCTCTCCCATGGCTGATTTCCTCAGTCAGTGTGGGGGTATAGCACTAGAAACCCTAAATTATAGTTATTATATATTTCTGTGGATCAGCCTTAAACGACTAACCCCTTCCCCAAATGTCACCTGATTAAACATTCTCAGTCAATATAGCAGGCACTATGCTGTAAGTCTTCCTTCTCAAACAATCTTTTAAAACAGTTTATATATTTGCACCTTTGAACCTTTGATAGGTAGGATGTTGCAGACTAGTGAAATGTTTTCAATGTGTGTTTCTTTTTCTTCCCCTGTGAGTAGTTTGGACTCTTTTTAATAGAGTTAATCTCAGTACCTTCTTTGGTAACAAAAAATGGGCTTCTTTTTTCCAAAAAAGCAAGTTCCCTAAATCTTTTTGTCTGAGTGTTGTGCCAGATTTTCATCATAAATCTGGCTAAAAGCCATCAGCAATATCCATGCTGCAGCCTGAGTGCACTTCCCCTTGAAATTTTATTTCCAGTGGCCTCTAGCACAGATCCCACAAAAATCCTTATTTTCTTCTAAACCAGAGTATGATCTTTACTCTCCATATTTTTGTTAGTATTCTGGTCTTCTGAGATCAAATTTGAATCAATCAGTAAGCTCTTCTTATAGTAGTCTTCACTTTTGTCCACCTACTTCACAAATCTTTCCAAAACCCTCCAAAATGCCAGTTCCAAAATCTTCCGAATCATATTATCACATATAGTCACAACAAGGACGCCATTCTCAGTACCAGTTTTCTGTATTAGTCATTTTTACATTACTGTAACAAATTACTTAGGGAAGTGAATTACTAGGGAAACAGTTCTATTTTGCCACAGAGTGGTATAGGTTTCAGTGCATAGTGGCCATATTCCATTGCTTGCAGTCCTGTGGAAGTGCAGCAGAATATGGCAGGGAACACCTGGCAGAAAAAGCAGCTCATTTCGTGTTTGCCACTGAACACAAAGCAAAAGAGAATGCTCCTGAGGTCCCATTATTCTCTTCAAGTGAATGATCTTAGTCACATAAATTCTTCCACATAGGCCTCAAAACTTAAAAGCTTCATAACTGCTAAAAATAACAAGGGCAGTTTGAGTCTGCAGGCAACAACCAGAAGGCCATAGTTTGGTATATTTCTCCTACCACACATGTGCATACAATACAGGATATAAATGTGTAGTAATAAGATCATTAGGCTGAATGATAGTCTACTCTAAGCATATGCTATCTTTAAATCTACTCATGAAATAATAGGTGTTTTGTTGTTTTCACATATTAGATATCACACATAATACTGCAAGAAACATTGGAACACAAATATTTTTGTGCCCTTGGTTTCAACTCTTTTAGATAAACACTAAGAGGTGAGACTAATAGATGATATGATTTTCCCACCTTTAATTTTTGTTTTCCATAAACAAAACACTTTTTGATAGTCTGAAATATTCTATTTTGTCCCCAACACTGTAAAAGTATTATAATGGTACAATAAAATATTTCTAACAAAATATCTTTTATTCTGTCTCTTTCTCTGTCTGTCTCTGTCTCTATGCCTCTCTCTCCTCTCTGTCTGCATCTATGTCTCCTTTTATAATAGTCATCCAAACAGATATGAGATGATATCTCCTTGAAGTTTAATCAACATGCTTCTGAATAGAGATGCTGAGCTTTTTGACATGTAGCTTTCGGCCATACGTATATCTTCTTAGGTGAAATATGTATTTAAATACTCTGCCAAATTTTTTTAACATATTTCATTTTGTTTTCATTTTCTGTTGAAGAAAGAGAATCATCTATATAGGTTGGATTTAATCCCTTATGAAATATATATTACACTTATTTTCTCAGATTTTCTTTCCACAGTTTTACTGTTTTGATACACAGCTAATTTATTACTTGAATTTGTACTTATCTATTTTTATTCTGATGTCTGAGATTTTGGTATCATGTCCAATAAATTATTTATGATACCAATACAGTGAAGTTTTCCTCTACGTTCTTATTTAGATATTTTATAATTTCAGGCCTTCTGTTTAAGCCCCTAATCTATTTTGAGTTATTTTTTTGGTGTGTGTGTGTGTGTGTGTGTGTGTGTGTGTGTGTGTGTGTGTGTGTTGAAACGTGAGTGTCCATTTTATTTCTTTGCATGGAGATATCTGGTTTTCAAAATAACATTTGTTACAGTTATCTTACCCATTTTATTGAAGAAAGTTCTCTAGACCAACAGCATGAACAGAAAATATAATTCTGCAAGAAGATGTATTCAGTAGGCTTACAGGATTTGGAACAGGAGTGTCTGCAGTGGCCATCTGCATGCTGGACAGCCAGAGGATCCAACATCTGCTTAGCTCCAGAAGCTGGAATCCAATGAAAAGGAAAGAATCAAGGAGCGAATGCCAATTCAAGATCTGATCCCTGGAAGGTCACTGGGGAGTCAACATTTGAAGACCAAAGAACTGGAGACCAGTGTCCTAAGGTAATGTCAGAGAAATGATTCCTTGCTTAGGCAGAGTGAAGCTTTTCAAAAATAGGGGTACTTTCTTTTATCTTTCCCCCTTTAAATATCAGTCAGGGTACAAGCCTATTGGTTGCTGCTACCCACAGGCAGGTGGAACGTTCCCCATTAGTTTGCTGTCATAAGTTCCAGGCACCTTGGCAACCACCCAGCAGGCACACCCAGAACCATGCCGTACTAACCTACTAGGCATTTTTCTCCAGCTGAATTCATGAATCACAATTAATCATCACACCCGTGCTTGAAGATCAGTTGATAAGTCACACATACGGTCATTTTTGAGCTATTTTGATACATTAGGATATATCTATCATCTATCTGTCTTTCTATATAACTTTTAAACCACAGTCAGACTTTAAAATCAGGAAGAAGTCAGGAAGGTCTTCTCTTACTACTCCTGTTGCATAAAATTCAAACCTTTAGACAGAAATTAGACAAGAGGAAGAAATTAAAAGAATATGTGAAATGGAAAAGAAGTTAAAGTCTCTTTGCAAATGATATGATACTTTACAGAAAACATTAAAAATCCTCTACCAGAAAACCCTTAGAGCTTATAAATTCAGCAAAGTAACAGAGCACAAAATCAACACTAAAAATAAATATCCTGTACACCAATACAAAACTTATGAAGAATGACTTTAGGAAACCTATTCCATTCATGATAGCTTCAAAAAGAACTTAAATCCGTAGGAATGAACCAAATCATGAAGGTCAAAGTTTTCTATAACAAAAGCTATAGAACCCTGAAGAACAAAATTAAACTGAACATTAAAAAAATTTAAAGATACCCTGTCTTCCTGCATAAGTAGAATTAATATCATTAAAACAGTAATGGTAATAAAAGTGTACTTAGATTCAATGAAATGTCTTTTAAAATACCAATGATATTCTTTGGAAAAAATGAAAAATGCCCAAATTTATATCACACCAAAGAAGACACAGCCACATCAATCATGAGCAAAAGGAACAAAGTGGATGAAATCACAACATTAGATTTTAAATTCTACTGTGAAACCTTAATAACAAAACACTATGATACTGACACAGAAAGAAATATGTAGAACAAAAGAATAGAATACAAGACATAGAAACAGCCCATGCACCTTTAGTAATCTCATCTTTGATAAAGGGGCCAAAACATAGACTGGAGAAAAGATAACCTCTTTTAACAAATTATGGTGGGAAAGCCAGTTATCAATGAGCAGAAAAATGGAACCAGATAGATTTTTTTTTATCACCTTGTACTAAAATCAAGGCAAAATGAATCAAACAGGGATATAAAATAGGATCTCTAAGAATCCTAGAAGATAACATATGGGAAGCACTAAAAGCCATAGGCACATGCAAAGAATTCCTCCAGAACAAAATCCTAACAACAAAGAAACAATACCAATGATAATAATGAGATTATATCAAATTAAAAACAAAATAAAACCATCTGCACAGAAATGGAAAGAGTCATCAAAGTGAGGAGACAGAATATATAATGGAAAATGTTGTATAATAAGCTTCTTATAGAGTACTAACAACTAGAATATATAAAAATCTAAAAATTACCCCCCCCAAATAGTAATGGCCCAATCAGGGCCCGGGCAAATGAACTAAATAGACACTTCTCTAAACATGAATTACAAATTGTCAAGAAATACACAAAAAATTCAATTACTTTAGCCATTAGGGAAATTCAAACCAAAACAACCGTGAGATTTCATCTTATTTCAATAAGAATGGGCATGATACAGAATAAAAGAGCAAAAAATATTGGCAAGGATATGTCGGGGGAGGAAGAAACTTTTTAAATTGTTGGTGGAAATAACTGGTAGAATTTCTATGGAAATTCATTGAGATTTTTCAAAATATCTAAAAATAGAGATTGCATTTGAGCCACCTATGCCTCTCCTGGCCATATGCCAAAAAACAGTTTAAAATACTGTATTTCATTGGTATATGCATACCTATCCATATAGCAGTACAACTCACATTGGCTGAGATTTGCAAAAAGCCTAGAATGCCATCAACTGGTGAACTGGTACACAAAGCACGATAACATATGAATATTATGCAGCCATCAAGAGGAATGAAGCTGTCTGCTTTGCAGGAAAATGAATATGTCTTGAGACCATAATGTTAGCTAAAATAAGTCAGACACAGAAAGTTAAACATTGCATGGTTCCTCCCATATGAGAACCCCAAAATATAAATTAATTACAGAGTAAAGTAAAGAAGATATTGTCAAAACAAGGAGGCATATCTTTTGCAGAAGGGAAGGACAAAGTGGAATTGGGAATAGAGAAATTAGGAAAGGGAATAAAGAATTTAAAATGCTTCTGAAAAGATGATTCCTTGAAGTATCAGTTTCCCAAATGAATCTAATCATGTAGTGCAACCATAAATAGATAAGTAAGTAAATAATTAAATTTAAAAGTGAAATTTAAATTTAAATGTATAAGACTTTCTGGGCCTGGGATTTTCTTTGTATGTAGATTTTGATTTTTAATTTAATATGCTTCTGTTTTGTATGGGACAGTATTTACATTTTCTTTCTTTGTTAGTATATATTAGAGAATATATTTTTATTGTGATTTGAACATCTAATCTCATTTATCCCATTTGTTGCTTATGGTGCTCTCTCTCAACTTGTTTACTCTGGCTTTTGTTGTTGTTGTTAGCAATAGCTCTACTCTCAGATCTCTATTTTTCCATGGTCTTTTTTTCGATCATTCTTTTTAAAGATGTGGTAATAAATGCTCATCTTTGAAAGAACTCCGCTTCACTTTTGTTGATCTAATCATCACTAGTCTTTCCTTTTTCTAGCTTTGAATTTTGTAAATCTGTATACCATATGTTTTGGATCTTATATCTTTTGCCTCTTGTTATTTTCTTCTTTACTATAGAATAACCTATTTTTGGTTTCTTATATTTTGATAACATTCTAAAATTCACTAATCCTCACTCTTTCATATTTGATAAAATTTTAAAATGCAGAAATGTTTTCCTGAAACATCCACTTGTAGTGGAAAAAATTCCATAGCAATGAATTGGACCTCAAGATTTCAATATAAGTAGACAAACTGAAATAAATAGTCTCATCAGAAACCTGGGAGGAATTCAGTGGAGGGAGGGTCATTAGATGGTGAAAGGTCTACAGAATCGAGGTTTCAGGCATTTCCATTTTTCCTATTAAGTTTATTTGTACATTTTAGGTATAAAATACAGTTACATTCATCTTTGGGATCTTGTACCATTACATGAGTATCTTGGTTCTATTTTATTCCCCTTCCCCTGCCCCCCCCTTACCCACCCCCTCCACCCTTCCCTATGTGCAAAGACTTTGTTCCCATTTTTTTTCTTTTCTCACATTTTTTCTTTCCCCTTCTCACCTTTCCCCTACCCCTCCCACTTCCACTGCTCCTTTAGACCTTTTCTTCCTATTGCACAATGTCAATTATACATTTTTAAAATTATAATATAAAGATATAGGAGACCTTACCACAGATTTTACAGAATTAAAAGGATATAGAAAGCATATTACAAAAAATCTTTCTTGAAATAAATCTGACAACTTCTAAGAAGCACCTTGGAAGACAAATTAATGAAACTAACTCTAGAAGAAATATAAATTTGAATAGGACCTATTAAAGAAAGTATATTCCTAACTTGAAAACCTACCTATATGTCAACAATAGGCTCACATACATTTTAACTGATAAATTGTATCATACATTTAAAGAAGAAAAAAGAAGGAACACTTCTCCCCACATTTTAGAAAATCAACATTATGCTAATCCTAAAACTGGATAAAGATAAAAGAAGAAAAAATTATGAAGATAGATAGAAATTTGTTTCATAAAACAAACTATTAGTAATCAGATCTGGCAGTATGTAGAAAGTGATTTTATTATAGGGATGGCAGTGTTGGTTCAGCATTGGAAGATCCCCCCCAAAAAGTCATCATTTTAACAGAGGAATGGAAAAAGCCATATGATCCTGTCACTATTTGGAGAAAAAATATTGGACTAAATTCTACAGCTGTTCATGGTAAAAGCTATCAGGAGACTAGAAGTAGAACAGAACCTTCTCAACAGATGAAAGACAGGTACTCCATACTTCCAGCACAAATGACTTACATGAATGGAGAAGATACAATGCTTTCCCCCTAAGGTGGGGATCAAGAGCAGATATGCCTACTCTTCTTTTGTCCATTAAACTTTGAAACATAGGCCTAAACCAAAATAGTCTGGAAATAAAATGATACAATTAGGATATAGGATTCACAAGGTAGAAGCAAAATGATCATCTACAGAGAAAATACTAAGAAATCTCTAGGAACCCATAAAACTTGTATTTGAATTTAGCAGGATTAGAAAACACAAGGTATCTATAAATATTCAGGTCTATGTATACTTGCTATAAATGAAGAATTGGATATTGAAATTTAAAAGTTATGAAGGAGTACAAAGGACCTAGAAAAGTAAAAAGAAAGAGAAAATAGCAGTGTTGGAAAACGTTTAGTACCTAATTTTAAGTCTTCCTCTATATCTACAGTAATCAAGGCAGTGTTGGTGTCGGGAAAGACATACAGATCATTGGAATAAAACAAAGAATCTAGAAATAGAATCACACATATATGGTCCACTGAGTTTTGAAAGATTATTTAACATTAACATTTTGTAGAATATAAACTCAATTCAAAAACAGAGGAAAATATAGTGTTTTCAGCAAATGGCAGGAGAACACCTGATATCTGTATATAAAAAATTAACCTCACCCCTTTATTTCCACAATAAAAATAACTTGAAAGGATCTATGAAGCTAAATATGAAAGACTAAAATTATAAATGTTTAAGAAGAAATTACATGGGAAAATATTTGTCAATTTAGGGTAGGGAAAAAAATTCCTAGGATACAAAAAACATGATGTATAAAAGAAAAAATGTGATAAATGATATTCCATCAAATTTTAGAACTTTAAATGACATCGTTAAAATGAAAAGTAGTCCTTAAACACATCATATTTACAATGCATATGAACTATGACCAGAATATATGAAGAATTTTTATAGCTCATTAATAGACAAACCAATTAAAAAGTGGACACAAGAAGATGATAAATAGCCAGTACAGCACAAGGAAAGCTGTGCAACACTAGAATCAGAACAATACTAATCAGTACAATAACAAGATTGAATTATACACTCATTAGGGAGATGAAGTTAAAAGTTTTAAAAGCCTTGTCATAACTTTTTCTTTTTGTTGTATTCTCCCCATTTGTGCTTAATTTGTCATGGATTCATTCTGCTGGGCTTCCTGGGGTTGTGATCCTCATTGTCTTTTCCTAGGATACTGGCTAAAATGTTTTGGAGTTCTGGTTTGGTAATCATGAAGTTCCTAAGGTGCTATCACGAAAGTATCTTATTTCTCCGTCAATTTTGAAAGATAGTTTTGCAGGGTACATCAATCTGGGTTGAAGGCTGCTTTCATTTAGGGCTTGAAATGTGTCACTACAAGCTCTTCTTGCTTTGAGGGTTTGCATTGAGAAGTCTGCTGTGATTTTGATGGGCTTTCCTTTGTATGTGATTTTTTTTCTCACTGCTTGTAGAATTTTGTTCCTCTGTTGGGTTTCTGGAATCCTATTACATGCCTATGTGTAGATTTTTTTTGATCAAGGCCAGTTGGAGTCCTATATGCCTCCCTTATCTGTATGTCAAGTTCTTTTCCCCTTCTTGGGAAGTTTTCTGCCACTGTTTCTCTGAACAGTTTTGTTTTTTAGGTCATCTGCACTCTCTCCTGTTTCTTCATTGACTCCAAGCAGTCTTATGTTATTCTTCTTTGCATCGTCCAGCAGCTGCTGCACTGATTTCTCATGGTCCCTTACAATTTTAAAGCAATTTTTTTCTTCTCCTGATCACTAATTGTAATCTTATCTTCTATATATAAAATTCTGTCCTCACATTGGTTCATTCTGCTGCATAGACTTTCAATGGAGTTTTTAATCTCCTGGAAATCTGTTTGTATTTGTTTTATGGATTCCATTTGTTTCCTATGATGGGATTCCATCATGTTCCTCAGCTCCTCTATTTTTTAATTTGTGTCCTCTCTGGATTTATTAATCATGTCTTGCACTATGGGCACAATCTCTGCTGTTATCTGAGAAATTATTTCTGATTTCATGTTTTACAAATCCTCTTTTGTTGCGAGTTCAGGGAGTCCAGGTTGTTGAGTATCAGAGTGTTCCATCCCTTTGGGGTTGCTGTAGGTGATGGAAGTCTGTTTCTGAGGCTTGTTTATGTGTCTTCTTATTTCCAGGTGGGAGTGGCGGTGCTGCTGGTGCACACTCGGCTCACCTCCTCTGCCCATGGGAGCAGTGGAATGGCAGCCAGGGAGCCTCCACTTGGGTACTGGGATTGGCTCACCTCCTCTGCCCCAGGTGTGGTGGAATGGCACCCAGGGAGCCTCCTCAATTTGCATTTTAATTTTGGAAATTGTCATATAAGACCAGATACCTTTGGACTCTCCATTTGTCTGAAACTTGGATTATTTGGCAGAGCACATCATGTTATGGAATGTATTTGTGTAGTGAATATATGTAGTGACATACATATAGTCCAAATCCTTCCTTTTATAATTTTGGTAACCAAGATCAGAGAACAGACTGACTTGCCCAATTCCAATCATAGAGAGCCAGATCTTTCTTTTCTATTACCATAGGCATTTAGACGGTTTTTCACCACTAGTTTACGTATATTTTTTAAATCCCTAAATTATGTTCTAATCATACTTTTGATTCTATCAAACATTTGTTGTTTAGGAATATGTTGTTGATTTTTCATGCAATTTTGATTTCTCAAGTCTCTTTTGGTTACTTTAGTTTAATGTCATATTTATTTGGTTTGAACACATACTTTGATTTGAATCCATTTACCTTGATTGAGATTTGAAAATAATGTTTGTATGGTGCAGCCTTTGAGTTGTAAATGTACTTCTGAGGTAACTGTACATTTTGTTTCAAGAGGACTCTAAATTTAAATATTTGTAGTTCTATTTATTTTATAGTGTTTTTCAGATCTTCTATTTCCCTGTTAATCTTCTGCAAAAGTTGTAGTGTTTTGAGCATGTATTATTATTTTTCTTGCTGCTTAAAGATTTTCTGGCTTTCTCTTCCAGCATTTATTCCTCCATGACATATTTGTGTTTTAGCCTATTTTATTTCTATTTTTCAAACTTTTAAATATATCTGAGGTAAAAGTTCGTCATCATTTACGGGAATGTTTCAGGCAATATTTTTTTGAACATTTTCTCTGTTCCTTTCTCTCTCTTCCTCTTCTGGCACTAACACTTTGATGGCAGAGAAAATGGTTTTCCTCAGCATTCTGTAAGGTGTTCTTTATTTTGTTCCTTATTTCTCTGTGTTTTGGGGGAGGGTTTGCTTATAAAATCTGTACTTAGTGAAGTTCAAGTTCCTTTGCTCTTTCAAATTTATTGTTCAGGACACTTAGCATTTTTTTTATTGTGTTACTTGTTTTCACAACTTCCAGTATATTTTTTTATAAATAATGATTTTTTAAAATATTTTTTCGCCCATTCACTGTTGTTTGTGACATTCTCATTCTTCCTTTTGGCTGATTTGAAATGTTGGATTCATTTATTTTTCATGAAGAGAGCAGATTCCTATTATATGTTTGTTCATGCACATGTACACACACACACGCATGCACACCCGTAAGATTATCAGTAATCTTTAGCTTGACATACCTCAAAATTTTTAAAATTCAATAAACAACCTTGGGGAGAGGTTCGTGATTGATTACTTGTTACCAGAGTTGGGGGCAGGTCCATATATCAGTTGCAGTGGCATCCTTGTTTTAGGAGAAAGGCACTACCCTAGGATCTACATTTTAGTTCCTCTCTCTCATTCTGAAACCTGTGAGTGGGCTGGGGCCCATTGTACTCATTAGATTGTGCCAATGAGAACTTTTCTCTATTATTGTATGAATGGAATAAGAAAGACTTTTGTTGCTGATGCTTACTTGGAATTTAGCCTTTGCAATACAATGATAGACAATATGTGTGGCAGATGTCAGTAGCCTACTCAACCCAAGAAGCTATCATGGCCCTGGTTTGGAAGTTTCAGGGAGTAGCATTTTTGTGGTCTTAATAAGAGCACCCAGCTATAGCATGGTCTCTATGACAATGACTTGTGAAGGTGTATAAATGCTCAGAGCTTTACTGTTTCGGTCAAGATTTTGTACATCTTCTTGAGGAAATGTGTTTTTTCTTTGTTTGCTGTTTATATTTAGTATGATACATAGGAGTTACGATGATTTTTCTTAAAAATAACTTTCACTAGTTCATTTTGTTTCACTCAAGACCTGGTCTGTGGCAAATTTCAAAGTGCCTTTGTGGAAGTGGGTGGGTCAAAATTCTTCTAATTTTCTTTCCATAGCTGCATATGTTAAAGAAAAGTGGAATGTGGAAGTTAAAAGCATAATTTTTGTGTCTTGATTTTTACATGGCCTATGCAATGATTCCAACAAATAATCCTGTTCTGCCAGCTGGAGCCATAAGAAGATTTTAAAGATTCATTTTAAACTATGGAAAATTATCTTTCTTTTAGTGAGGATGGGTACTAGACGCCTCTGCTCAGTATTATCAGGCTGTATTGGCACAAGCTTTTTGCACCTCCATAATTCAGCTGTGTTATATTGGAAGTAGCAGAGCTGGACTGAGTTCACTCCCAGTCAAGCTCAACTGACTCCAACTAAATTCATCCTTTCTGAATTAACTGTTTGTTCTCTTCAGCAAAGATGTGCTTTTGCCCTCATTCTACAGTCCTGCCTGCTTGATACTTGTTATCAGCAGGTGTGGCAAAGGGCTGCCCCCTTCCCACACTTGTAATGAATAAACACTGGGAGTTTTTTGTCTTTGCTTCCCAGAGCAGCTTTGATCATCCTGAGACTCAGTTTCTCTCGTTTCTGTCTCTGTGTTACTTTTAATTCCCACTTTTCTATCTTGCAGATGTCATACTGGGTTTCCAGAGGCCAGCGCCACTGCAGGGGGCTCTGGAAACTTGCATTACCTTTCCCTATAAGCATGGCTACAGAACATTGTAAATAAATTGCTACATTTTCAATGGCTAAAATGGTGAACTTTTAAAGTTTTAATCATGTTATAAAAAAAAATCAAGTGGTTACCAAATTTAGCCCAGAGTCTCTAATTGGTCAGTCCTTATTTCATTCCATAAATGTAAAGTACCATATTTGAAATAGAAAATGCTGCAATCCTTTATCTTTAACATTTAATATATGTTAATATTATAATGTACTTTGAAATTACATTAAATAAGTACAGTTTGTAATTCTATAAAGAGTAATGTCATTGGGAATTTTACTTGCAGGTCACTAATATAAGGCTACAAATATAATAAAAATTGAGTTTTAATATATAAAACAACTGGGTTTTTGGGGTTTTTTTTTTTTTTTTTTTTTTGGTACCGGGGATCGAACTCGGGTCCTTGTGCTTGCGAGGCAGGCAGCGGAACCACTGAGTTAAATCCCCGGCCCAAAACAACTGTTTTTGCTTGTTCAGTACATTAACATATTCATTGTTTCAACAAGTCCATGATGTAGGTTATGCCATTTCTTTCTTCTTTGTTTCACAGGTGACAGAGATTTTAAATAATGTGCCATTAAATTTATTTAAATTTATTGTGAACTATTTACCTGTATGCAAGATGCCTGTCCTTCATGTTTAATAGTAATTTTCAAAATGTTACCTTAACAGCCTCCCACTTATGTACCTCTGTATTAATTTAAATAGCACTTGGAATGTACAATTGAATACAAATCAACTATTTTATGGTTATTGTCAAACTGCCTTCAAATGAAGGGACTCAGAGTAAAAAATTCTCCATTTCTTTCTCATCTCTTGTTATTCTGGATATTTGTTGAGTTGAGCTAGGTTGTCCTTGGAGGACATTTCTGAACACCTCCTAGACCTGTATCCTTTACAGCTGACATCATCAAAGGGCCATTCACTCACATGATTTGTTTCAAAAGAATCAAATAACCTGAAAGTTTAATCTGTGAAAGTTTTTATGCATATTTTTATATCTCCCCTCTAAATATTCATTCATCAAGAGGAATTCTGTATTATTTTATTAAGCTATTTTTGAATGGATGGGCAACATTATGGGTTCAATGTCTACTGATGCTAACCTAACAATTTTGGTCTCAATTTTGGTTTCAATAGAGTGTACATGTGTGTATGTTACTAAGGTTGCTCCCCCTTGTCCTTCTGTTATTTTGTGAGGGTGCCTTTCCCCATGATTATTTGTATTATATTTAGTACAGAAATTTGGTTCCCTATATCCAAAAGAAATTTCCCACAAATTACACCTCCTTCATATATCATAAAGTTCACAATCGGGTGATTACTTCCTCCACCACCTTATACTATTGATATATATCAGAAGGAGGTGTTGGACCAAGGTTGGTCCATTCAAGTCACTTGTTGAGACCCAGGTAAGATTTGTGAGACCTTGGGTCACGTTAGCAATGATGTTTTCCAATTTTCCAGCCAGGTTCTTCATTCTTCTTGGTCCCTGGGTTGGTTTGGAAGGGGCTGTTTTTCCTGTAGATTCCCAGTTTTGGGTGATAAGGCCCACAGCCTCCTCTGATTTTTGTATTTTTTTGTGGGGGGTTGTTTATTTTTGATTGCTGTTTAAAATTTTGATTCAGTGATTCAATTCGCCCTGGTTTCAGGTGAAAGTTTTGATATTTCAGTCCTTCATTTTCCTCTGTAGGCATTTGTTTAATCCCGGTGACAAAGGTGATTTTATGTTGTCCCACCAGGTCCCGGAGTACTCTCAGGTTTTCACCCTGTTCTTGGTAGATATTTGCTTCCTGTATAATTTGCAGATAGTTTAATTGTAAATGCTTAGGTGCACATAACAAAAAGGTTCTTTTCACTTCCCCAGTAGTTTGTTGTCCCAGAAGGGTGTCCCATTCCAGCCCTGTGTATTACTCCTTCTGAAATAATGCCATTTTTTTCAACATCTTGGTACCTTCTACATGCTTGTTTGACTCCAGCCCTGAGAGTACCAAGTACACCAAGAGAAGGTTTGGTCTGCCTATAGGCTGTTTGTATCCAGTGCCATAAACATGAATTTACCTCCACGTTTTGGGTGGCTATATCATTACTCTGTTGCTTTATGTGTGGGTCTTCAGCTAGGTTACCAAGTGCTAGACCTTCCTGTCCAGACATTATCATGGTTTGGCTCCATTTCTCCAGATTTTGGATAGTTCCCTCCTCTGTCTAAGATCTGTGCAAAAACCTTCCTAATCTGTAGTATCTCCTTTCTGGTCATTTCTCTAGTTTCTCTTATTACTTGAGGTTCAGACAAACCATGTCTATAATTAGCCATTTCCTTTGTAGAAATTGCCTTGGAATTAATATAATCAGTGGTCTTCTCTCCCTGTAAGTTTCTGCAGGCAAGGGTTTCTCCCTTCATTCTGTCCTCATCTATATCTATGAGAGCTTGAAAAGCAGCGCTGATAGTTCCTTTTTGTTAGATGACATAGGTGTTGTAGTGCCATAGGGCCCATCAATATTTCCTTACCAACTTGAGGCAGTTTTATGGTAGCCTTTCCTTCATTTTTGGTCTGTTTCTCTTTCTTATTCTCTCAGATTATATATATCCTCATGACAGGTACACTTTTAAACTACCACACTAAATTCATCATCTTGTCAATTTCCCCCATGGACAATATGCTAGTTTTGAATCCAGTGAGGGTCTACCAACAAGAGGCAGTTTTCTCAATCCTGCTCATGACTTGGTCAATCCCAAGTATTACTCTTCATGCTATTGCTTGTCCTAGATTTTTCCTTAGCTCCAGTTCAGGTGTTGGGATCCTGACAACTATGCCAAGTTTTATTTGTGGAGGCTACTCTCCAGGCCAAAGGGCCCTGTGAGTTAGGCCACACTGGGGCCCAGAGGAGCCAAAGGTACTCAGTGCATCTGCCAAACAAAGATCCCAAGACTCAGACAATCTCCCAAGTGCAAAGCTTTATTGACCATTTATCACATTCACTGCAAGACAGAGGGGAGCCCACCCATGGCATAAGCTGGAAGCTGGAGACAGTGCCAGCTGTGTAAAGTCTTTCTTCCACCAAGCCAACATGCCCCGTGAAGAGTGGGTGGTGCAACAGGCAGCACTGGAATTCATGGTGATCTGGAGACTGAGCACTGGAGCTCACTGTGATCTAGAACCTAAGAAGTGGTACTCACCGTGATCCAGACACTAGTACACCCAGAGAGCTGAACAGAGCATTCCAGATGGACAGAGTGACAGTCACAGTCAGTTGAAGTCCAGTGAGAGCTCTGCACAAAGCAGCACCTGGGGCAGAGTCCACAGCACTGAGTCAGAAGACTGAGCTGAAGAGCAACTGAAAGGTTAGTCTCTTATGCCTTGGGGAGTTTAATACAAATGACATGTGCTAATCTTATAGTAGTGTAGAGAAATTGGGCTAATCCTATGGTGGTAAAAATATACTCTTCATAGTAAAATTATATATTTTTAGAAAACATTGTTAAAAGTTTTATGAAAGAGTTTACAAGATAAGTGTTTTGCCATACAGGCCATATGCTTATCACTTTGTATGGTTATCACACAGGTTATCACATAGGCACACCAGTCAGGTGACTACCACAAGCTAGTTCAGACTTGGAAAACAAATTTAGAACTAGACAGCAGGATAAGGTGGCTTCAGTCCTGCTCACATCTATCCACAAACAAAGGTATATTCACCCCAAGGATTCTACAGTTCATCACCTCATAGATGCTACTCCTTCCACTGTGAGTTATTAAAGCTTTGCTTTTTCACCCATTCTAGGATTGACAATATTTTAGCCAAATTATTAATTGTAAGTCTTTGAAATGAAATGAGAAGTGTGGACTATAAACCTTTTAAAAGGACAATATCTTCCAGATCACACTTAGAATCATGAAACTGCATTGAACTTGCTTTCAAATCTCAGAGCAAAAGTTCCTAGGTCTACTTGAGAGGTGAGTGAGGTTCACATATGAAGAGATGGTTTGTGGCTTGTCTTGAAAAGTGAAAGCAAGTTTGGCAAGGTGGAGAAAATAAAATAACATTTTATGTTGAAGAAGTGATATGCGCAAATAAACTTCTAGTGGTTCCAACATGCATGTTGGTACATTGCCTCAATAATAGTGAAGACACAGAGCCTGAAATGGGGAGTGTCAAAGGCAACAGGAAATGGGTTTTCTACAATAGCAGATTAACACTTCTCTTAATGAGGAGAAAAAAGATTATAAGGAAATTCCAAGTAGGAGCAAGGCTGGCATGAGAAGAGGATCAAAACCCTCTCATTTCATATATTATACATTTGTGGTCTTGCGAGTTTGTAAGCTGCTTTTTTAGTTTCTTATCTGATATGGGCTTCTCTTCATCACCTATGATGATTTCTTTTTTGGAAACCTAAAATAATTTACCATTCACATAGCATAAAGAAATTTCACAGTTGCAAATCATATTCCAGTTTCTGAGGCAGATTTTCTATTACACATAGTCCAATTCCAGGGTAGGGCCATTTCCATCCTTAATCTCCTCTATTTTGCCACTTCACACAGTAGGTGGGCCTTTTACTCCATCTTCGCCATTTATTCTCCTCCTTTAAATGTGATTGAATATTTGAGTACTAGGATTCAGGGCTGAACTCTGGCCATTTTGTTTTTCTTGAAAGACCACTGGATAATTGTCTGAATAGGTCCAATGTCAAATTAGGACAGAGTCAGGGGTTCCATGGGAAGTTTAAACTACAGGCTGCAATTCAGCCTGTTATCACTGCCCATTTAACAATATTGTGCTCCTCTTGCAGTTACGATTTGATATTTACATACATTTGATTAGATTTGCAGCATGTGGAGTGCCCTCAGGAATCCTTTAAAATGTAATTGCAGGGAAAAATTTTGTGATTTGTACATGTGGTGATTTGTGAATTTGATTTATCTGCATGAAGTACCTTCCTTACCTAACCTCATACTGCAACTCTTAAATATACTCATTCTGATCACAATGTTAATGGCAAGGTTATATGAATCACAAATAACCTCTTTCCTATTTTAGCTTCTGCCATATGTTTGTATGTTAAGAGTGGTTTCTGAGATTAATTAGAGCTATTGTAACAGTTTACTTTTTATACAAAATTTTCTGAAATCAAACCTTTTATAGCATTTAACAGATTCAGTACACAATTGTCCACCAACAGCTCTGGGCAAAGTCTTCCATTTCCTGTGAGGAAGAATGTGCTCCTCCACAAAAGAGAAACAGCACAGTGAAGAACACCGAATGGAATACAATAAACATCCAAGGAGAGAAAATCAAATATTACCTGGAAAATCACTAGCTACATCTCTCTTTTTTTTTTTTTTCTGGTACTAGCGATCAAATTTGGGACCTTGCACTTGTGGAGTCAGATGCGCTACCGTTGCACCCCGAGGTCCTAAGGGTCCTTGCACTTGTGAAGCATGTGTGGTGCCACTGAACTAAATCCTTGGGCAAGAATCATTAGCTATAATTTCTATTGAGCAAATCACTCATTATGTTTGGAAGTTGTGTAATAAATTATAGATTGTCTCTCATCCATATCTGTGTAAATGTGTATGTGTGTTTAGAGAAAAAGTGTAATAGTCATTATACAGTAATTATTGTTGATCCTGTTAGAATTATTATATCAAGACTAAATTTATATATCAATTACTAATGGTCGATTCTGTTTGGTTAGATATGTCAGTCAGCTCTTTGTCTTAGTTCTATTTGTTACAGTTCTACTAAATCACTTTGGCTTATTTGGGGCACACTATCAGGAGAATTATTTTAGTTTGGAATTACATTTTATTTCCTACTTATTAGCACTGTGAAAAATTGTGGTTGATATGGACTTACATGGATTTTTTTCAGCTCAAGAGAATGTGAACACTTACCTTTTATTTTTGTTTCTCCCAAACTTTCACATGCTGTGAACTCATAACTCTTTGGAGGTAAGAATGTCTGTCATTTAGAAAAGGGCACTGTGGTTTGAATGGTCTGTGCAATAGTTCTACTTCTCTTGTTTATGTACACAGCTATCTATGTCCAAGTTAAAAATGCTCATTGCCCAGTTGACAATTTCATCACATTGAAACTGTGCATATTTACATGACATTGCTTCTGGTCTTGGTCACAATATGACATTTGCTCCAAAGTTGTATTAGTCAGTGTTTGCAAGGAAAAAACAGATTTAATGCAGGACACAAAAATTAACATGATTAGCTGACAATGTCTGCCCACAGAGTCAAATATAGTAGAGTACAAGAGATCTTTCCATGTGCTAAAGATCTGAACAGTCCAAGCAAGGATGTCCTGATTGAGTTCTGCTGAAGACTGGGAGCACATGCCAGTATCCCACTTGAGTCCAGCCAAAGGCCTAGAGACAATGATGGATAGCTCATTCACAAGTCTGCATCAGAAGGCCAGGGAACACTTGACAGAAGACTGGAGGGCCCTTCCTAGAAAGTTCAAGTCCAATGCTGGGGGCTAGAAATCCTAGGTGGGCAGGACAGAAGCCCAGTGCTGGCAGCCAAAGTGTCTGTGCCAAAAGCCTAGAGAAGATGTTGAGGATGCACAGGAAGAGGAGAACTCCCCTGAAGAGAACAGCCAAAGATTCTTCAAGGAAAATCAGCATGACTTCTTCCCCTCCTCTTCTCCTTTTATACTGTTCTGACAAAAATCCTCTTTAAGTGGTCTTCCATGTGCAGGCCAATGATAACATAATTCAGCTGTGCATTCCCAATCAAGATGACCATTAATTCATTGACCAGCGCAGAAGTCACACTATACAATTGATGTCCCATTGCAATGCACTGTGTATAACTGACTGTCCCATAGAAAGCTAGTGTGCTCCAGTGTGTGAGTCTCAAAGTACTTCATTTTTCTTTTGTAATTAGTTAATTTATGGGTACACTTTAGGTATACACAATGATCATATTCATATAGGGAATTTGTACCTGTACATGATATATCTTGATTTTTTTTTGTTCAATACCCCTATCCTTCCTACCACCCACCTTCCCCTCTTTATTTACAAAAGCTTTGTTTGCATTTTTTCTTCTTTTCACATTTTTTCTCTTGTTTTCCTTCCTTTCCCCTGACCCCCTCCCTAGTTACCCTACCCACTTGACTATTTTCTTCCTATTTCTCAATAACTATTACACAATTTGGACTTTATTTATCCTTTCAGTTATTCACACCAGAGAAACAATTCAGTATTTACACACGTGTGTTCAATTTATTTCACTTGAGTTTGTCCTCAAGATGCATCTATTTAGCTATAAATGTTTCAAGTTTGTCTTTCCTTATGGCTGAGTGGTACTCCATTGTATTTTAAACTACATCTTTATGCATTTATTGATTGATGGGCATTTGGGCTCTTTCCAAGGTTTAGCTATTATAAAGTGTGCTGATATAAGATGGGTGTGCATATATCAGTGTGGTGTGATGCTTGGTATCTTCCCAGTGCTTCCGTGAGTGGAAAAAATCAGTCAAATTATTGAGCAGCTCACTCAGTATAACAATATCCTATTGAAAATATGTTTGCCTGGAATATTTGAGAGTTAGTCTCCCTTGTGGCTCTTGTTCTGTGCCAATGTTTTAAAATGTGTTAATTTTCAAGACTAGTTTTACATTTCTCAATAAACTCTCCTACTAAAATTAATACAGGAGCCAAAGGTATCCTAAATATCTTGCTAAAACAATGCACATATCTTTACCTTTTCCTTCCATTTTAAATGATTGGCTCTTTTCACTCTGTAAAGTAAGGACCGGATTTGTCCAATTCAAGGTATACATTCCAATCCTAATAATTGACATAAATAACTTTGCTAAATACAGAGAAAAACATCAAAAAACAAAATTTTAAACTCTTGGAGTCAGTTTAAACCTTAGTCATTCCAACCTTCATTAGATCATATATATTCCGGGTGATTCCAGTGATCTGCAGCAATATTTGAAGTAAGTTCTAGTCAGTGTGTTTTTTCCCTGCTCAAAATGTTTGTCTGTGTGTTATAGAAAATGTTTCTCTACTTTTATAGGATATACAAGGGTGATCAAAACATACAGTGAATGTTTAAATAATAATATTCATTATGATAAAAACACATAATCATTGATCTCCCTCAAAATATTCCCCCTAAATTTGAACCTGATTTTTTTTGCTTTTACAATTTATTCACTGGTATGGACTGTGCATTCTCATTCTGTAATAATCTCAGGTAAACAAAAAAAGTTTTTTGAAAGATTATTTGGAAAAATTGAAAAGGTTAAACAAGATTGTATTCGGTCATAATTTTATGCAGAGATATTTTTGACTCAAAATTTGCTTGTTTTCATTCTGGTCTATATTTATATAACTATGCATATGTAAATTGTATGAAAATTGTTATCCTATTATTATATGTACCTATTTTCTTACAAAAAGAATCATTATTTTATTTATTGTTTGTGTACTAGTTAGCAACTGGATTCATGTTATGGCTTAATGTAGTTAAGAATTATTTAATAAAATTGTTTTTTCATATGGTATGCAAATATGTTTTTAAATCATTATTTAATATATTTAAGTTTCTTGCAGTGTCTTCCATGAAAAAGCTCTATTTACATTGATTACCTGTATGTGACTTTATTCTTTATAGCTCATGCATAAATCTAATGGTTATTTGCCTTGTTAAGGGTTCTGATATAGATCAGTTTTGAGGAAAATTTTAAATATGTTATTTCTCTTTAAGCAACATAGAAATTTCCTAAGATATAAAAAAACAGAAAACTAAAAAATGGCGGAATGATCACTAGATGTAAAAAGAGCCAGAGGGCTGGTCTCTAAATACTGGCTTTGGTGGAAGTTTATATGTGTAACTAAGTAACTACAGAGCCTACTACCATGAGTGATAATGAGACTGCTATTCATCCTCCTCCTGGTCCTCATTCTTGTACTGACATTGTCACTTTTCCTTAATTTAAATGTAGAAATCTGTCTAGAGTCAAGTTAATTCCTTAGACCACACACTAATTTTTTCACAGTTTTTCCATCTTTCAAGTGACCATGTACAATATTTTCATCCCAATGCAATATTGTGTTATAGGCTTGAATACAATCTCAGTTTTATACCAGTGCTTTTAAGAATGCAGAGAAAAGACCCTGTTATAGGAGATCATATAACAGTGCAGTCAAGAATGCTTGTTTCCAGTTATTTTCTATATTAAAATGTTACCATTCCCATTGGCCAGCCCAAACTCACACATTTACTTTTTTATTAAGTGTATTGGTATACTTTAGGTACACAATATGATGACATTCATCAATGAGAATTTGTACCTTTACATGATATATCTTGGTTCTTATTTTTTCCTAGTCTCATGCCTTCCCTTAAAGCTGTCGACCCCTTCCTGTTTACAAAGACTTTGTTCCTTTTTTCCTTTTCTCATAATTTTTTCTTTCCCTTCTTTCTTTTCCTCTACCCCTTCTAGTTCCCCTTCCACCTTGGGCTTTTACTTTCTATTTCACATTATCTATTATACATTTTGATCCTTATATATACTTTCAGGTTCTCACATCAGAGAAACTATTCAGTATTTACACCTGTGTGTCTTATTTATTTCACTTTGTCTTGGATTTGTAAGAGGAAATAATTATTCTTTCTTATTCTTCATTATTTGCTGCTTTGAGTACTGTACCCTTGTTATAGATTAGTACAGGATGCCTTAAGTTTAAAAACTATTTTTAAACACTAGTTTTCCTATGTAAGGCAAACACAATCACCCTAAAAATGAGGTTCTGATATTTTTCTGCAGAGATGATACGTGTTGAATTGGGGTTACTGCTCTGTATGACTGTGTGTTCTATTATATAAACTTGCAGATCAACCCCACATGCGTAAAAACTATGGCCTCAGTTTGCATCCATTTAGCTATAAATGTCTCTAGTTTCTCACTCTTCATGGCTGAGTAGTGCTCCATTTTATTTAAAAAACAGCAACACAACTTCTTTATCCAGTCTCCAGTTCATGGGCAATTGTGCTGTTTCCAAGTTTTAGCTATTACAAACTGTGCCACTGTGAACGTGGGTGCACATATATGACTGAGGTATGATTCTTTTAATTCTATTGGGAAGACACCTAGCAGAGGAATAACTGGGTCAAATGGGACATCTAAACCTAGTCTTTGAGGTATCTCCATATTGATTTCTGCAGCAGTTGCACCAATCTGAATCTCCACCAATATTGGAGAAGGGTTCCTTTCTCCTGAAACCTCATTCCAGCATTTATTATTGGTTGATTTTTTAATACCACCCATTCTTCCTGTGGAGAGGTGGAATCTCACTGTTATTTTTATCTGCATTTTTCAAGTGACCAGTGGTTTTGAAACTTTTTTATATGCTTATTTGCTGCTTTTACTTTTTGTCTGAGAAATGTCTGTATATTTCAGATGCCCATTTTTGGATTGGTTCTGTCAATTTGGTAAGTCTGATTTTTTTTAAGTTCTTCATATACTCTAGAACTTCTAGATATATTCTCAATAGTAGTCCTTTTTCTGAGGAACAGCTGGTAACATTTCTTCCCACATTGTAAGTTGTCTCTTAGCTTTGTTGGCATTTTCTCTTGCTGTGCAGAAGCTTTTTAGTGAGATGAGATCCAAATTGTTGATTCTTTGTGCTCATTTCTGTGCTACTGAGGTTTTGTTGATGTGGTGTTTTACTATTCCAATGTCTTTAAGCGTTCTATCTAAGCTTTCTTCATGCAAGTTTAGTGTTTCTGATTTAATATTTAGATCTTTGATTCACTTAAATTTTAATTTAGTGTGTGGTGAAAGATATGGGTCTAGTTTTAATGTTTGGCAGGTTGAAATCCAGTTTTTCCTGCACCATTTATTAAAGAGGCTGTCTATCCTCCAGTGAGGGTGGTTGGCTCCTTTGTCAAAGATGAGGTGGCTGTGTATTTCTGGATTTGTTTCTGCATCATCTAATCTATTGCACTGACCCTTAGGTCTGTTTCCTTGTCAGTTCCATGTTGTTGTTATCACAGTGGCTTTGTAGTATAGTTTCAATCCGAGAATGGAGATACCCCCTCCCATGTCTTTGTTGCCTAGAATTGCTTTTGCTATTCTAGGTCTCTTCCAGTTCCAAGTGAATTTTTGAATTGTTTTCTCTAGATTTGTGAAATATACTCTTGGGATTTCCATTGGGGTTGCATTGAATCTACATAGCAGTTTTAGAAGTATTCCCATATTCACTATATTGGTTCTTCCTACCCAGGAACAAGTGATGTCTTTCCATTTTCTTATATCCAATTCAGTCTCTTCTTTCATATGACATTTAAATCAACAGCTCATGTATTGTGTAAAATTTTGCCTGGGAATAGGTACTGATCAGAAATTCAATCACTTCCTGTTAAATTATGAAACACCCAACATGTCAGAAACACATGAGCTAATTAATATTAATAGTAGTAGATGAAACTCCCATAAACTACCTGTACTGGCTTCTTTAATTAGAAAAAAGAAGTGGTAATTTGTTTCAGGCATATTGTAGGTTTCTAATCCTCAAGGCTGAACATCATACGGATTCATGTATGCCTCATTGTTTATCATATGATAAAATGAACTAGGTGTAAACACTCCTAAATTTTAATCATTTGGAGCAATTGCTCTCCTTTTTTTGCTATGGGTAGGGTCCGTCAAAGTTAAGACAAGGTAAGTCTTTTAGAAGCAAAAAATGGTATTGGTGATAAAAAACCATGAATCATTTCAGCCACCAATATTACTCTGGATTACAATGTACCAGTTCCTTCTTAAGTGATTAATTTGTATTTATTTATGTTTTTACACCTGTAACCCAATAAGAATTTAGGCTATTTATATAATTAATGGGCATATTCACCTCACCGAACCTTATTTCTAGTCCAGGTTCTGTCACCTGTTGGCAGAACTCTTGCAATTCCTAGAACTAAATTTGCAATTCTTGGAAACAGTCCCCACTACCATATGTGCTTCCCTTCTTGTGCTGTCCTCTCCCTTTCATCCCTTCAGCTGATCCTGCACATTGTTCAGGGGTCACCTATATTATCAAGCACTCCATGATCTTTGCTGGGATTTCCTTTAACTTTTGTTGTCTTTCCTTCTGGTAACACTTTCCCCACAGGCTTAATCTACTTGCTCTAGTCTCTCTATCCCAGTGGAATATAAAGACTTTGTGTTGTAGAAACTGTCAACTTAGCTTCTCTTTATAGCCAACATTTACTTCTGGTACATAGTAGTCACTTGATAAATATTTTTTATAGAACGATTGATTCTTAAGATTTACACCATGCAAGAGTTAATTAACCTCCCTGAATTTTCAAAGGATTCCAGATTTTAGATTTTTCTGTGAAAATAATGAAATGAAGATACTTGAGATGGTATAGAAATATGAGTCTACAATTGGCAGGACATTTTACCCCAAGCTCATTCCTCTCACATTGAGCCAAACATTCTGAATGAGGAATGGAGAGTCATCCCCCACAAAAGTGCAAACTTATAGCATACTTACAGCAAACAGCTATAAGTGAATATTAGGCAAGGCTTTGGCAGGTTTCCTGAAAATTCCTGTAGTAAAATGAAAATTTGATACGAAAAGCAAGGAGACTCCAAATCCATGAGCTTTGTAGGAGACATATATCAACTTTCCCTGTCATTTGAAAAAAATCTCCTAAGGCTTGCTGCATGGAAAAAAAATAGATAACCAAAAGAATGAGAGAATTTCAACATTAATATACTGTGGAAGTTCCTGAAAAGAGTTGAAATAATGCCTGCAAGATATGTATATATTATACATACTGAAATTAATGTTTTAAAATGTATTTAAATAAATTATGACTAAGATTTCAGCTCTAATATTATTTAGTATATTTATAATCACAAGTAATTTCTGAATTTAGCCAGAGCACAATTAAACATGGATTTATTTTCTCTTCAAGTCCGCAAAAGTAAAATAAATATCAAACATTTCAAGCTCCACAACCAATCACAAATACTATACCTGTAGAGATGGCTTTCCCAGGAGTACTCACCATAAATGGTTTTTTGTTTTTTTTTTTTTGGTACCGGGAATAGAACTCGGGACCTTGTACTTGAGAGGCAGGCACCAGAACCACTGAGCTCAATCCCTGGCCCTACTCACCATAATTTAAAAAATAGAAAGCTACTCCCTTGATCCTGGTAGTGTCTTGAAGAGAATTCTGAGGTTTTAGCATGTTTGAAATCCTACCAACAACTATTACATGTAGCTCATACTAAAAAATTACCAAAGTGTCATGCACATATATACTTTCTTATGTATATGAAAGTAATAGCTGGAAAACTTTTACAAAGTAATAAAATAGAGATTTGCACTCCCTCTCAATTTATTTCATATATTCTGTAATTGAAATGTAGTTTGTGTAAAATAAAGCATGAGATAACTAGTTATATGTCTACTTTTCAAAAAGATTTTAGTAATGAAGGCTTATGATTTTATGTATTTGTTAATGAATATGTAGATTTAAAAGCCCAATTTAGAGCATTTAAATGGATATTGTAATTCATAAATCAGAAAATTGATCTGCACAAGTTGAAACAATTTCCTCAATTCTCCTTAAAAAGTCATTCCACTAATACAATTACAGACACAACTTAGCTAAAACTTCATTTAAAACTGATTCCACTAAAGAAAAAGCAAAATAAAGCACATGACATGTATTTATTATGCTCTTCAAGAATGTCAGTTGGTCACCTAATTCTGACAGAATAAAAGGCACATAGGAAGGAGGGAATTGAATCTTCATTGTGTTTTCCATATACGAGGCCAAAACTGAAGAGGAGACTTTACACTAAGAGGAATTAAAGTAAATGAGCTAGCAGTGCACAATAGGGAACAATCGCTCCTTCAAGAAGGACATGCAAGGGTGTTTCTCATAGGTTTTACTTCATATTTCTCATTCAAAACTGTATATCTACTGGACTTTGTGAGGTTATCAAACGATATTACTCAAAGGGTTTACACAGTGGTGAATAATATGTCTACAATGATTTTGGAATTTCATAGATCCAGGAATTGACTCATTTTGTGCAAACATATTCAAAATGACTTTTCTCAAAGATTTAGAGTAAGCTTCAAATTGAATATCAAGTGATTTATTGGGATCAACAAGAAAGAAAACATGATATCAGGATAGCCACCAACTCTGTGGCCAAGTGAATCCATGATTGTCTTTTCGTTGATCTTTTTGTTGGTCAAGTGGCTGCATTCTGTGAGCCACATCAGCACTTTTCTACAGCTTACAGAGACAAAATTGCATATAGCTTCTTCAGCAGAAGGACTGAGGTCCACTTCATAGGTATCTTGTCACACTGTAAAGCTTCTAGAGTTGACGTTTATTCTCTATTTTCTCGTGGTTATATCCAAAGACAAATCAATCCAGAAATTAAAGTAAAACTCTTACTTCAAAGTACAGAAATACTATAAACTCCCTGTTCATGTGGATTTGAGATGAACGAACAGAAGCTAGAAGGCATCAGGGTTATAAAATCTTGTTTGTTCCCTTAGTTTAATACCTGATATTTTACACTAAGGATTGATTTGTCATTTCTGACCACCTGTTTTTTATATACATTCTGTGGTACTATCAAGAACAATGATAATCAAATAGTTCTTATACCTTTAACATCCTTTACATAGAACTAGAGATCAAATGATAACATAGCTGAATCAGCATTTCTTGAATGCTGTGAGTTGGGGGCATTTTAAAACAAATTTTGATGATAGAAAATATATATACTATATGACTTATGATTTTGGAGTATGTAATTCAATATTTAATAGTTCATCCACTGTATTGTGCAGTTCTGTTTTGTATGGAGTTAACCACTTTTTCTCTTGATTGATTTCACTTCATGTTCCTGTAACAAAATACTTGTGACACATCACATTTTAACTAAAAGAATTTCATTTTGAATGTTTCTGGTGCTTTGAAACTCAGAGGTTTTGTAGAACAGATTGTGAATAACTGCCTGTGTGAGAATGTTGTCACCAATTTGCTGTACTCTACGGAGAACCTTGTGGGAGAGTCTTCAGGTCTTTCCCCACTGGATAATTCATAAGTCTCTTGATAAAGTCACTTCACCCTAGTGAAAAGAAGTTTTCTTGGAATTGTTGGTTATTCTTCATATACCTAATTCCTGCCAATTAAAAAATTATATATTATTATTAAAAATAATGAACTCTTATTGCTCAATTTATTCTCTCCATGTTAGTCAGCTTCATGCTGTTGTGTCAAAATACCTGAGATAATGAAATTCTAAACTGGAATGTCTTATTTTCACTGAAAGCATTGGCGTTTTCATTAGTCATGTGCAAACATTGTTCTTGGGCCACTGGTGAGAAAGTATGTTCATAGAGGCCCTTTGTCTCATGGCTGAGAAAATGAAAGTGGAAAAAGAAGAGCCAGGTTGCCAATATTCTCTACACTGGGAATGATCAATGAAAACTTCCTTCCATTTGACCCCACATACTAAATGTTCTACAGCTTCCTGGTGGTGCTCTGGGGAGGGGTCGAGGTATGAATGCATGCACTTTTTAGGGACAGCCAAGAAAAAAACCATAGCATACCTCCATACTCCAAAGGGAAAAAAGGTATGGGGAAACCAAATGATTCATTGACATTATATCAGAACCATATACAGTAAAACTTTCATTTGTGAATAATTCTTTCTGAAGACATGATTGTAACTCAAAATACTCACATATCAAAGTGATTTCCAATTGAGAAGTAATAGAAACTCAGAAGACTAATTCTACAATCCCCACATGTTCATATATAAAAAATTACAATACTGTAATATAATGATATAATGGAGAATATAAAGAAAAATGAAGAAATTAACCTGCAATTACCTATGGAAACATCCAGAGTTGGTGTGAGTGAGACAAGATACAGGATGGTGCTTGTTTAGGATGACTTTTGTTATCACTAAGGAATCACTGCTATCTATTGGTTCAGTGTAATCTTTTTCTTTTCATGAAATTTAATAAGAAACCTATCCAATGATCCTATCTTTTGCCTTTCTTAAAGAATTATACAGAAATGTTACATTGCATTGTCATTAAATAGATACATCACTCACATAGCTAGAGCCTTAGCTACATCCAAGCAAACTAGGGTTGTGGTATTCAAAACATTTTGCACTGTTTCCCATATCTCACTAATCATATTTGAAGTGAGGGATTCCTCTGGCTTTTTGTCCTCCTCCTCTACAGATGTCATCTCCTCCATACCTTCTTGCTTTGGGGAGAATTTTACCAAAAATTTTGCAGGAGTTATGGATCCAGGGGTCATGTTTTGTCACTTTAACTGCAATAAAGATTGAAAGAACCACCATATAGCTACCTTTCCAATGAGTCTAGAGCCTTGATAAGTACCAAGGTCTCAGGGGTCATGGGTTGGAGTGGGTTCAGCATCTGTTTGGCTCAAAGCTGACAGAATTTGCTGGAATGGGCTAGGGATATCACTTACCTGAAGGCTCCCTTGGTTTTCCCACTGATGAGGATGCTGTTTCTGTGGATGGTTCTCTCATGCAGGAGTTCAAATGGAGACAGACCCTTAAATCTGGGCATATTTCTGACCTGCATAAAGCCACATGTAAGAGCTGTTTCTAACGTGCCTTATATTCTTCTGCCTACTACAGCAAGTGTCTTTTGAGTATACCATTAGTCCATTCTACCTGTTCTGAAGACTGGGGATTCTAAGCACAATGACCTTGATATCAATTCCTCAAATCATCTGAGAATCCCTGGGTAAATACTGAGTGGGAGATGGACCAATCATCTTTTTTGGAGATTCTGAGTAACTTCAAATCCTGGAAAAAAATCTCACAGACCAGGATCTTGATCACTTCTCAGGCTTTTTCATTTTTCTGTAGAAGTGTCTTCAATACATCTAGTATGGACGTCAACTAGGAATAACATGAAGTGGCTATATCAGTGTGTCTTAGCATGTTGGTAAATTCAACTTACAGTCTTCCTCTGCATAACTGCTTCAATATTTCTCCTATAGTTGTATTCAGGCATTTGGAAGATTGTTCCTTAGATACTTCACATTATGTTGTATCAGTGCATCTAGACCTTCCTCAGGGAAGGATTTGGTGACTGAATTTAGGGTGTTTTTCCATCCTAGATAATGGATATCATAGGTACTCTTAATTACTTTCCATGCTGAGATTCTCCATAGAAAGAAGTGACCCTTGGGGGTGGCCCATAATCCCTTAGAAATAAGGGACCATCTCTGGTTGTTGGTAGGCAGAATATCCTTATCAGAATAAACAGAGTCTTGTAGGTTATAGACATGGATCACAAGACGGAGCACTCTGGCAGCAGCTCCCTTGTCTCTTCATTGGCCTTTCTACTGCCCATCTCAATAAAGTGTGCTTCTCCTTGATGCCTTGGGCACTGAATAACAACCACATTTTGAGGAAAGTGAACAGCTGTATGGAGCTCTAGAATCTCTGAAATATGGGAGTCCTGACCCAGAGGAAGGGGCTTCTGGGCCACCATCCAGCCAGCTGCTCCTGGCCCAGGAAAGGGTTTTTGGGACACCATCTGTCCCACCATTCCTGGCCCAGAGAAAGGGTCTTCTGGGCCACCATCCATCCTGCTGTGCCCAGCTTTAAGAAGGGGCTTTTGGGTCACCATCTGTCCAGCTGCTCCTGGCCAACAGGAAGGGGCTTCTGAGCCATTGTCCCACCAATCCAGGCCCAGAGGTAGTGGATTCTGTTCCACCTTCCATCCTGCCACTCCCAGGCCCTGCCCCACCTCACCCAGCTCAGAAGAGGTAAGGTGCACAGGCACCAAGAGCACCCCCCCCCATTCCAGGTCGAAATGAGAAGAAACATAAATTTCAAAACCAGACTTCCAGATCACCTACAGCAACCTCAAAGGGAAATGTGATAGAACACTCTGATACTCAACCACCTGGACCCACTGAACTGGCAACAAAAGGGGATGTAGAAAAAATGAAATCAGAAATAATTTCTCAGAAAACAGCAGAGATTATGTTCCTAGCATGATATGATTTATAAATCTAAAGAGGAGTTGAGAAACATGATAGAATCCCAACATAGGAAACAAATGGAATCCATTAAACGGATGCAAATAGATTTCCAGGAGATAAAAAACAACATCGAAAGTCTACACAGCAGAATGAGCCAAAGTGAGGACAGAATTTTAGATATAGAAGATAAGATTGCAATTAATGACCAGGAAAAGAAAAATTGCTGCATAATTGTAAGGCAACATGAGAAATCAATCCAGCATCTGCTAGACGATGCAAAGAAGAACAACATGAGACGGATTGGAGTCAAAGATGAAACAGGAGAGAGTCCAGACGACATAAACAATGTCTTCACAGAAGTAATGGCAGAATATGTTCCAAGCAGGAGAAAAGAACTTGACATACAGACAACTGAGGCATATAGGATTCCAAATAGCCTAGATGAATAAAAACCTACACATATTCATATAATTGTTAAGATTCCAGAAACTCAACAGAACAACATAAACCATTAAGGCAACAAGAGCTTGGAGTAACATATTCCAAGCTCTAAAAGAAAACAGCCTCCAACCCAGATTGATATACCCTGCAAAACTATCTTTCAAAATTGATGGAGAAATAAGATACTTTCATAACAAAGAGCACTATAGGAACTTTGTGAATGCCAAACCAGCAATCCAAAAAATTTTACACACTATCCTAGGAACAGACATTGAGGATCACAATCCCATTAGACAAAGCAGAATGAACCCATCTGGCATGACAACAAATTAAATGTAAAGGGGGAGAACCCAACAAAAAGAAAAAGTCATAGCAATGATAAGTCAATACATTTCAGTTATAACCATTAATGTTAACTGTCTCAGTTCACCAATCAGAAGAAAGAGACTGGCAGAAAGGGTCAAGAAGCAAAATTCAAGAATATGATGCATACAAGAAACACACTTATTTCAAAATGAAACTCATAGACTGAAAGTTAAAGGGAGGAAAACAATACTCCATGCCGTGGGAACCTGAAAAAAAGCAGGACTAGCTATCCTCTTTGCAGATCAAGTAGACTTCAAACCAACACTGATTAAGAGAGATGAAGAAGGACAATACATCCTTGTAAAGGGAACAATCCAAGAGGAAGAGATGATAATCACAACTATCTATGCACCAAACACTAGTGTGCCCAACTACACAAAACAAAAACTAATGGGGACATGAAAAGTCATATATGCACTAATATAATAGTAATGGGGGATGTCAACACCCCACTGTCACAAATAGGTAGATCAACTAGACAAAAAATAAGTAATGAAATACTAGAACTCAATCAAACTCTTGAACAAATAAACTTAACAGATGTTTAAAGAGTGTTCCACCCCACAAAATAAGAGTACACAGTCTTCTCAGCTGCACATGGGTCATTCTCCAAAATAGACCACATACTCATGCATGGAACATGTATAAGTAAGTGCAAAGGATTGAAGTTAGCCTCTGTATATTACCAGACCATAGAGTGATGAAATTGGAGATCCTGGAAAAATTTCATAAACATGTGGAAATGGAACAACACATTTCTGAATAATGTGTCACAGAGGAAGTTAAAGAAGAAATCAGACAGTTCCTTCAGTTAAATGACAATGACAATACAACATATTGGAATCTATGGGACACACCAAAAGCAATCTTAGGAGGGAAATTCATAGCAGTGAATTTGCATATAAGGAAAAGAGAACAAGGCCAATTAAACAAACTGATGCTGGACCTCAAGTTTCTAGAAAAAGAAGAGCAGAACAAACCCAAAGCTCATACAAGGGAGGAAATTTTAAAGATCAGAACAGAAATCAATGCAATGGAGACTAAGAGAATGATACAAAAATTAATGAAGCCAAGAGTTGATTCTTTGAAAGAATCAGCAAAATTGACGAACCCTTAGCCAACCTTATCAGAAAAAGGAAAGAAAAGGCCCAAATCCATGCAATTAGGAATGAACAGGGTGAAACTACAACAGACCCAGCAGAAATCCACAGGACCATAAATACCTACTTCCAGAACCTATACGGCAATTAGAAAACACAGAAGAAATGGACAGATTTCTACACACATATGAATTACCAGAGTTCAATGAAGAAGACCTAAAAATTCTGAACAACCCAATATCATCCGATGAAATTGAAAATGTAATAAAAAAACTTAACAAAGAAAAGCCCAGGCTCTGTTGGTTTCACTGCTGAAATCTATAAGACATTTAGAGAGCAACTACTGTCATTACTGTTAAAACTCTTCAATGAAATTGAAAGGGAAGCAATACTCCCAAATTCATTCCTGGAAGCAAGCATCACTTTGATCCCCGAAGCAGAGAAAGACTCAAACAAAAGGAAGAATTATAGATCAATCTCACTAATGAACATAGATGCAAAAATCCTTAATAAGATACTGGCAAATAGAATGCAGATCATCAAGAAGATAATAAACCCTGATCAAGTGGGATTCATCCCAGGGATGCAGGAATGGTCCAACATATGCAAATCAATCAATGTAATACACTATATCAATAGAGCCAAGGACAAAAACCATATGATTATCTCCATAGATGCAGAAAAAGCATTTGGCAAAATTCAACATGCATTTATGATAAAAACCCTACAAAAAAGTGGAATAGATGATCTCTACCCCAAACTGATAAAAGCCATCTATGAAAAACAAACAGCCAGTATCATACAAAATGGTCAAAAACTGAAATCCTTCACACTAATATCAGGAACAAGACAAGGATGTCCACTACCACCACTCTAGTTCAAGATAGTTATGAAAATATTAGCCACAGCAATTAGACAAGTTAAAGAAATAAAAGGAATAAAGATAGCAAATGAGGAAATCAAATTGTCATTATTTGCAGATGACATGATTCTTTATATAGAAGACCACAAGAACTCCACCAAAAGTCTTCTAGTCTTAATAACGAAATTCAGTAAAGGAGCAGGTTATAAGCTAAAAACACAAAAATCAGTAGCTTTCCTCTACACCAATCACAGACTCACTGAGAGAGAAATAGGGCAAATAATTCCTTTCACAATACTATCCAATAAACTGAAATATTTAGGAATCAACCTAATGAAAGAAATCAAAAACCTCTTCTCTGAAAACTATAGCACTCTGAAAAGAGAGATTGAAGATGATATCAGAAAATGGACAGATATCCCTTGCTCCTGGGTAGGAAGGATTAATAGAGTGAAAATGGCCATACTTCCAAAACTGCCCTATAGATTCAGTGCAATTCCAATTGATATCTTAGCAGCAAACTTCATGGACCTTGAGTAAACAATCAAAAAATTAGTTTGGAATAAGAAGAGACTATGAATAACAAAAGTAATTCTAGGTAAGAGAAACATGGCAGTGGGTACCACAATCCCCCACTTGAAACTATATTACAAAGCTACTGTGAGATAAACAGCATTGTACTGACAAAGAACAGTGGAACAGATTAGAAGATGCAGCAAGACCTCCAAACACACTCATCCATCTCATCAATAAAGGAGCCAAACACCCTCACTGGAGGAAAGATAGCATGTTCAATAAATGGTGCTGGAAAAGTTGGGTTTCAAGTTGCCTAAGATCAAAACTAGACGTATATCTCTCACCATATGCCAAACTAAAATCAAAATGGATTAAAGATCTAAATATTAAAATAGAAAAGCTGAACTGGATGGAACAAAGTTTAGGTAGAACTCTTGAAGACATTGGGGTAGGAAAAGATGTTATGAACAAAATCTCAGTTGCCCATGAAGTAGCACAAACAATGAACAAGAGGGAACTCTTCTTTTTTTTCCCCATTCCTAGCCCTCCCTTTGCCCCCTCCACCCTTCCCTATTTACAAAGATGTTATTTCCATGTTTTCCATTTCTCAGCATTTTTCCTTTCCCTTCTTTCCTTTCCCCTGCCCCTCCTGTTGCCCCTACCACTTTGGACGTTTTCTTCCCATTTTGCATTATCAGTTATTCATTCTAATGATTGGTACATTTTAGGTAAACAAAATAATGACATATATCGTTGGAAATTTGCACCTTTGCATAATCTCTCTTGGTTCTAATTTTTCACCCTTGCCCAGCCCTCCCTTTGAAACCTCCATTCCTCCATATTTACAAAGATTTTGTTCCTATTTTTCCATTTCCTATTAAATCCATACCCTTCTTTCCTTTCCCCTACTCCTCCCATTTCCTTCACCTTTGCCCCTTTTCTTCCTATTTCACATTCTGTATTATACATTTTAGTCCTTATTTACACTTTCAGTTTCTCACAGTAGAGAAGCTATTCATTATTTATACATGTGTATCATATTTCTTTCACATAAGTGTTTCACCTCAATGTGCATACATTTAGCTATAAATGTCTCTAATTTCTCATTTTTTATGGCTGAGTAGTACTCCATTTTATAAAATAAGCACATTTTCTTTATCCAGTCTCCAGTTGATGGGCATTTGGGCTGTTTCCAAGTTTAGCTATCACAAACTGTGCTGCTATGAACATGGGTGCACATATATCACTGTGGTATGATTCTTTAATTCTTTGGGGAAGATCCCCAGCAGTGGAATAGTGGGGTCAAATGGGACTTCCAGTCCTAGTTCTTTGAAGTAACTCCATACTGATTTCCAGAGTGGTTGCACCAGTCTACACTCCGACCAGCAGTGGAGCAGTGTTCCTCTTTCCCCACAGCTCCACCAGCATTTGTTATCGCTTGATTTCATAATAGCAGCCACTCTTTCTGGAGTGAGGTGGAATCTCAGCATTGTTTTCATTTGCATCTCTCGAATGACCAGTGAGGTTGAACATTTTTTTATGTATTTATTTGCTATTTCTACTTCCTTGGCTGAGAAATATCTATTCATTTCACATGCCTGTTTTCAGATTGGGTCTTTAAATTTGGGAGGTCTGATCCTCTTTAGTTCTTTATAGATTTGACATAGTAGACTTTTGTCTGAGGAAGAGGAGGTGAAGACCTTTTCCCACATTGTGGGTTGTCTCTTCACACTGCTGGTGGTTTCTCTTTCTGTGCAGAAGCTTTATATTAAGAAGAGATCCCACTTGTTGATTGTTTGTGTTAGTTCATGGGCAACTGAGGTTTTGTTCATAAAATCTTTTCCTACACTGATGTCTTCAAGGGTTCTACCTAACCTCTGTTCCAACTGGTTAAGTGTTGCTATTTTAATATTTAGATCTTTAATCCATTTCTATTTTAGTTTACTGCATGGTGGAAGATATAGGTCTAGTTTTTATCTTTGGCAAGTTGAAACCCAATTTTTCGAGCACCATTTATTAAAGAGGCTATCTTTCCTCCAGTGAGGGTGTTTGGCTCCTTTATTGAAGATGAGATGGCTGAGTTGTTGGGAGCAATGCTACATAATTCTAGGGAAAAAACATTTGGTTAGATTAGTTCTCTTGCCCACAGCCAAGCTACAGAATAACTCCAGTTTGGCCTCCGGTTGCAACTGAGACTTCAGTGATCCAGTGATGCTGTGATTCTCCAGGACAAGAAACATCCTGGGAGAACAAACATCTGCTCAGTTCCTCATTGTTCTTGGGCTGATTAACATCTTGTTTGCCGGAGATATCCTGAACTCTCTGCAAACCTTCCGTTACACCTTGTTTATCCCAATATGAACTACTGAACTCTCTGCAAGTCATTTGTTACATTTGTTTCTCCCAATGTACTGAATAAAAGGTGTGGTAAGCATTGGGATTTGTCTTTGCTGCCCAGAGCAGCACTGATCAGACCCAAAGCTCAGCTTAGTCTCATTTTTCTACCTTTCCTGTAATTCGCCGTGTGCTGCCGTGGCTCGCAGGAGACAGGACTCACTACAGAGGTTCTGGTAATGTCCCCTTCCCCTGTCCCCTACACTGAGTGTGTCTGGCGTTGTTTCTGCATCTTCTGGTCTGTGCCACTGGTCCTCAGGTCTGTTTCTTTGCCAGTACCATGCTGTTTTTGTCACAGCAGCTTTGAATTATATTTGCAGGTTGGGTATTTTGATACCCCCTGCCATGTCTCTGTTACCTAGAATTGCTTTTGCTAATCTCGTGGCTTCTTTCTCCAAATGAATTTTTGGGTTGATTTCTCAAGGTCCGTGAAGTATGCTGCTGGGATCTCAATTGGAATTGCACTGAATCTATATAGCAGTTTTAGAAGTATGGCCATTTTCACTATATTAATCCTTCCTATCCAGGAGCAGGGCATGTCTGTCCATTTTCTGATATCATTTTCAATCTCTCTTTTCAGAGTGCTTTAGGTTTCAGAGAAGAAGCCTTTGATTACTTTTGATAGAATGATTCCTTGGTATTTCAGTGTTCTGGATGCTATTGTGAAAAGCATTGTTTACCCTATTTCTTTCTCAGTGAGTCTGTCATTGGTGTAGGGGAAAGCTGTTGATTTTTGTGTGTTGACTTTGTAACCAGCTACTTGACTGAATTTGGTTATTAAGTCTAGAAGACATTAGTTGGAGTTTTTGCAGTCTTCTATTTGCAATATCATGTCATCTGCAAATAATGACAATTTGACTTCATTTCCTATCTTTATTCCTTTTATTTCTTTCTCTTGTCTATTTGCCATGGCTAATGTTCCCAGAACTATATTGAACAAGAGTGGTGATAGTGAACATCCTTGTCTTGTTCCTGATATTAGTGTGAAGGAGTTCAGTTTTTGACCATTTAGTATGATACTGGCTGTTTTTAATAGATAGCTTTTATCAGTTTGAGGTAGAGACCATCTATTCCAATTTTTTGTAGGGTTTTTATCCTAAATGCATGTTGGATTTTGCCAAATGCTTTTTCTGCATCTATGGATGGAGATAATCATATGGTTTTTGTCCTTGACTCTATTGACATAGTGCATTATATTGATTGATTTGCATATGTTTAACCATCTCTGCATCCCTGAGTTGAATCCCACTTGATCAGGGTTTATGATCTTCTTGATGATCTTCTACACTCTATTTGCCAGTATCTTACTAAGCATTTTTCCATCTCTGTTTATTAGTGAGATTGGCCTATAGTTCTCCTTTTTGGTTGGGTCCTTCTCTGTTTTGGGCATCAAGGTGATACTTGCTTCCAGGAATGAATTTGGGAGTATTGCTTCCCTTTCAATTTCATTGAAGAATTTTAACAGTAGTCGCAGTAGTTCCTCACTAAATGTCCTATAGATTTCAGCACTGAAGCCATCAGTGCCCGGGCTTTTCTTAGTTGTTAAGTTTTTAGTAACATTTTCAATTTCATTGGTTGATATTCGGTTGTTTAAAATTTTTAGTTCTTCATTCAACTTTGGTAATTCATATGTATGTTTTCCATCTTATTGGGACATAGGTTCTGGAAACAGCTATTGATGATCCTCTGGATTTCTGCTGGGTCTGATGTAATTTCATCCTTTTCACTTATAATTGCATGGATTTGGGCCTTTTCTTTCCTTTTTCTGATAAGTTTGGCTAAGGGTTTGTCAATTTTGTTGATTCCTTTGAAGAATTAACTCAGCTTCATTGATTTTTTTTGTATCATTCTCTTAGTCTCCATTGCATTGATTTCTGCTCTGATCTTTATAATTTCCTCCCTTGTATGAGCTTTGGGTTTATCATGCTCTTCTTTTTCTAGAAGTTTGAGTTTCAGCAACAGATTTTTTAATTGGGCTTGTTCTGTTTTCCTAATATGCATATTCACTGCCATGAATTTCCCTCTTAAGACTGCTTTCATTGGGTCTCATAGATTCTGATATGTTGTATTGTCCTTTTCATTTATTTCAATGAACTGCTAGATTTATTCTTTAATTTCCTCTATGACTCATTGGGTATTCAGAAATGTCTTGTTCTATTTCCACATGTTTATGAAATTTTTCCAGTTTCTTTTGCTATGGATCTCCAATTTCATCCCACTATGGTCTGATAATGTACAGGGGATAACTTGAATTCCTTTGCACTTACTTAAACATGTTGTATGTGTGAATATGTGGTCCATTTTGGAGAATGACCCATGTGCAGCTGAGAAGAATATGTTTTCTGATTTTGTGGAGTGGAACACTCTTTAAACATCTGTTAAGTTCATTTGTTCAAGAGTTCAATTGAGTTCTAGTATTTCCTTACTTAATTTTTATCTACTTGATCTATCTCTTTGTGACAGTGGTGTGTTGAGGTCCCCCACTTCTATTGCATTAGTGCATATATGACTTTTCATGTCCATTAGTATTTGTTTTATATTTTGGGGTGCACTAGTGTTTGGTGCATAGATATTTATGTTTGTCATCTCTTCCCCTTGGATTGTTGCCTTTACAAGGATGTAGTGTCCTTCTTCATCTCTCTTAATCAATGTTGACTTGAAATGTACTTGATCTGCAAAGAGAATAGCTATTCCTGCTTTTTGTGGCAGTCCCTCTCTAATGGAGTATTTTTTTCCACCCTTTCCCTTTGAGTGTGTGAGTTTCCTTTTGAAATAAGTGTGTTTCTTGTATGGAGCATATTATTGGATTTTGCTTCTTGACCCATTCTGCCAGTCTGTTTCTTTTGATTGGTGAATTGAGACCATTAACATTGATGGTTATAACTGAAACATATTGACTTGTCATTGCCATGACTTTTTCTTTTTTTTGTGTTCTCCCCCTTTACATTCAATTTGTTATAACAAATTTGTCATAACAAAACCCAGATGGGTTCTTTCTGCTTTGCTTCATGGGGTTGTGATCCTCCATGTCTGTTCCTAGGATATTGTGGAATATTCTTTGTAGCGCTGGTTTGATATTCACTATGTTCTTAAGGTGCTCTTTGTCATGAAAGTATTTTATTTCTCCATCAATTTTGAAAGATAGTTCTGCAGGGTACATCAGTCTGGGTTGGTGGCTGTTTTCTTTTAGAGCTTCAAGCTCTTCTTGCCTTGATGGTTTGTGTTTTGAGGTTGGCTGTGATTTTGATGGGCTTTCCTTTTATATGATTGTTTTCTCTAACTGCTTGTAGAACTTTGTTCTTCTGTTCAGTTTCTGGAATCTTAACAATTATATGTCTATGTCTAGATTTTTTTCTATCAAGCTTATTTAGAGTGCTATATGCCTCACTTATCGGTATGTCAAGCTCTTTTCCCCTGCTTGGGAATTTTTCTGCCATTACTTCTGTGAAGAGATTTTTTTATGCCATCTGCACGCTGTCCTGTTTCTTCATTGACTCCAATCAGTCTTATATTATTCTTCTTTGCATTGTCTAGCAGCTCCTGGATTGATTTCTCATGTTGCCTTACAATTTTGAAACAATTTTCCTTTTCCTCATCATTAATTGCAATCTTATCTTCTATATGTGAAATTTTGTCCTCAAATTGGCTCATTCTGTTGTGTAGATTTTCAATGGAGTATTTCATCTCCTGGAAATTTATTTAGATCTGTTTTATGGATCCATTTGTTTCCCATATTGGGATTCCATCATGTTCCTGAGCTCCTCTCTAGATTTATTAATCATCTCTTCAACTAGGAGAACAATTTCTCCTTTTAGCTGAGAAATTATTTCTGATTTCATTTTTTCCATATCTTCTTTTGTTGCCAGTTCAGTGGGTCCAGGTCATTGAGTATCAGAGTGTTCCATCTCATTTCCCTTTTGGGTTGCTGTACGTGATCTGGAAGTGTGGTTTTGAGGCTTATTTAAGTGTTTTCTCTTTTCCACTGTGGGGGCAGTTTGGGTGCTCTTGACATCAGCACGGCTCACCTCCTCTGAGCTGGGAGAGGTGGGCCAAGGGCTGGGAGTGGTTGTAGGGATGGTGGACTGAAATCCCCTTCCTATGGTCCAGGAATGGCAAGATGTTTGGTGGTTCAGAAGCCCTTTCCTCTGGACCAGGAGCAGTGGGACAGTGGCTCAGAAGCCCCTACCTCTGTGCAGGAATTCTTTAAATACTGAGAACTTGATTAGCTCCAGTACTGTGGTCTGGTTGTCCAGTGTCCTCTACATCTTTGTAGTGTGGGACCAGGTGTCTGTACAGAGAAGAGGCCATAGGAGCAGAGTGGGGAGGGGGCATTGGATTGCTGCACGGGCAGGCTGATTAGGTGTTTTCAGCTCAACTGGTGATCTTGGGACCATGTCTGCAGACCTGCCTCTCTGCCGTGAGCTGATTTGGTGTTTTCTGTATGACTGGTAACCTTGGGACCACATCTGCAGACCTGCCTTTCTTCAGCAGGTTGATTCGTTGTTTCCAGCATGACTGGTGACCTCAGTTGGGATCTCTTCTTATTAAAAAGCTTCTTTCCAGCAAGAGAAACCACCAGCAGTGTGAAGAAACAACCCACAATGTGGGAAAAAAATCTTCACCTGCTTTTCCTCAGTCAACGGTCTACTATCTCAAATCTATAAAGAACTTAAAAAGATCAGAGCTCTCAAATTTAAAGATTCAATCTGAAAAAGGGCATCTGAAATGAACAGATATTTCTCAGACAAAGAAGAAGAAAGAGAAAATAAATTCATGAAAAAATGCTCATCACTGGTCACTGGAGAGATGCAAATGAAAACAATGCTGAGATTTCACCTCAGTCCAGAAAGAATGGCTGCTATTATGAAATCAACCAATAACAAATGTTGGCGAGGCTGTGAGGAAAGAGGTACCCTGCTCCACTGCTGGTGGGAGTGTAGACTGGTGCAACCACTGTTTAAATCTGTATGGACATACCTCAAAGAACTAAGACTGGAAGTCCCATTTGACCACACTATTCCACTGCTGGGGATCTTCCCCAAAGAATTAAAGAATCATACCACAGTGAAATATGTTCACCCATGTTCATAGCAGCACAGTTTGTGATAGCTAAAACTTGGAAACAGCCCAAATGTCCATCACCTGGAGACTTGATAAAGAAAATGTGTTTTTTTATAAAATGGAATACTACTAAGCCATAAAAATGAGAAAATAGAGACAGTTATAGCTAAATGGATGCAAGTTTAGGTGATCCTCTTAAGTGAAATAAATAGGACACACAGGCATAAATACCAAATAGTTTCCCTGATGTGAGTAACTGACAGTGTAATTAAGGGCTAAAACTTATAATAGGTAATGTGAAATAGGAAGGAAAGGGGCAAAGAGGAGGGAAGTAGGAGGGGTAGGAGAATGGAAAGAAGGGAATGGAATTAATATGAAAAAATGGAAAAATAGGAACAAAATCTTTGTAAATAGAGAGGGACTGAGGGGTTGAAGGGAGGGCTGTGCAAGGGTGAAAAATAAGAACCAAGAGAGATTATGTAAAGGTGAAAATTTCCAATGATGAATATCATTATATTGTATACCTAAAAAGTCCCAAAGATAGGAATGAATAATGCAAAATAAGAAGAAAATGTCCAAAGCGGTATGGGTAGTGGGAGAGGTAGGGGAAAGGAAAGAAGGGAAAAGAAAAATGATGAGAAATGGAAAAAATGGAAATAAAGTCTTTGTAAATAGGGAAGGGTGGAGGGGGTGAAGAGAGGGCTAAGAATGTGGAAAAAATAAGAACCAAGATGCATCATGTAAAGGTACAAGTTCCCAAAGAGAAATGTAAATGTATTGTATACCTGCAATGTACCAATAAAAGCATTTAAGTTAAAAAAAAGAAAGAAATAAAGAAATATGGGTGTCTGGTTGGAGTTATAAGGCTTCATTCCTTCTAGATAGCAGCATGACCATGAACCACATAAAATGCATAGTTGGAGACAGTATAGATTTCTACTCTCTTATCTCTTGTCAATATTGCAATATAGTGAGAGCAATCATCTCTGCCTTTTTAGTCCTTGCATTGTAAGGTAATGGACATGACTCCCACGTGGCCAATCACTATATGCCCTGCTTCTCTAAGTACCTCCTGAATGAATGAACTGTTGTGAGTGATCAGTTCATCCTCTGAGTTAATCAGAGGATGATTAGAAGATCCTGTCCTCAGCTTTTGGGTCTGTATCAGGAACTTTGTGAATGTGTGATCACTTTGCCCTGTTCTTGAGGCTCACGCAGGAAGGATTATTCAGACTCTAACAGGTTTCAATATATACATTTGGGCCTTCCAACAGGAGAACCTGATATTTGACAATTCATGAATCAGAGATCCACGGGTGGATTGGAACATTCACAAGTCACACAATATCATGGGGGGACTTGATTGCAGGAGTCATTCCTTGGCTGAGCTTATGAGCATCCAGTATTACTATGCTTGCTACTGCTCAGCTCATAAACAGGCTGGCCATTATCTGGCCACAGGAACTAGTTCTTTGTAAACTAAGCTACCAGCTGATGGATAGGCCATAGTACTCCCAAAACATATACCTGTGTTTCAGCAAGAAGAGAATATATTTTGAGTTATGAATCCTAGAGCAGGGCCCTTTCATGGGATCTCACTGTGGAACTACAAAGCCAGTTTGGCCTCTGGTTTTCAGACAAGAAGTTGGGATCCTGCACCCTGGATCTCTTTGAGAGTCTGATAAAGTGGTCTAACCTTCTCAAAATATCCTGGAATCCAAATTCTACAAAAGCAAGCCACCCCTATGCAGGTTTCCAGCTTTTTAACATGTTCAGGCAAAGGAAAGCATAAGGTGGACTGGAACCTGTCTAATGTCAGTGCCGTTCTGCCTACCCAAGTAGTTGATCTTGGATTGATAAATCTGGCCCTTCTCTTGGGACATACTATAATTTTGAGAGTCTAGAAATTTAAGGATGGTTTCAGTTCACTTCCATACTTGGGACTCTGCATCTCCACAGAGCAATATATCATGCGTATACTGCAAGAAAGCGATGCCTTCTTCTTTCCACTCAAAACTTGAATTAGGTCTAGGCCAAGGACATGAAGACTCTCTCAGAATCCTTAGGACTCTCCACATCAACAGTCCCACACTGATAAGTGGATCCTCAAAGGCAAAGAAGTCCTGAATTTCTTGTCTAGGGAACACAAAAGAAAGCTTCTTTAATATTCAAAACATTAAAAAAGAAGGCTGTCAGAATTTGTGCCAACTAATTTTAAGAACTGGGCATGAACAGATCCACAGGTACCACTGCCCCATTAAAGAGGTCTTAAACTAATCTGCACCTTTTAGAACTCTTACACTCCATTGATAGGCACATTATAGGTACTGAGAACTTCTTATAAATGTCCCTCCTGTTTAATCTCTGAAATATAGGCTTCAATTCCTCTCTCTCTTTAGAGAGAATGAGAGAGTGAGGTCTTTGAGATGAATCTTAGCAGGCAAAGCTGTCTTTGCCCTCCCCACTGTGTGTTCATCTCTCCACACAACTGAGTCCACCTGTAATACCTGGAGGACAACAATTTCCATAGAGTTACATCCATTAGGAAGCAAGATTTGAACTTGTGCATTGGACAGTCCATCTCTTTTCAACAATGGAGCCAGGGTTTCAAAGACTATTATACAGGAATGAACAAAATGTAAATCCAGTGGCTTGTCACAAGCACAGAGGCATATCTTTCCAGAGGATGTCCTTAGACATCCTTGGCTATAGCCTTGCATGTAGAGTGTTGCCCAGGGGAGATGGCAAGAGCAGAAAACCTGGTACCTGTATTAATGAGAAAATCAATGAGCCTGCTCCCCAGTTTTAGGACCAATCCAGGGACTCGGTTGTTTGAACATGAGTTAGAATGGCTCCAATATGGAGCACTGTGTACTTTCACCGGGAGGGTCCTTGACCCAGAATGAGCATTTCCATTTGTCCCTCAAGAAAGTGGAAGTAGGACTGGGAGGTTAACATTAGTTCCCCTACTGTTAGGGACAGTTTTTTTTCTACAATATCTTGGCTTTTGGCAATGATATCAAAGTTTGTGCTCAGTATATTGGTGGTCTCAAAGAAGAGCCACTATTTTCTCATGCATTTCTTTTGTCATCTGTTGGATTTTTCTCATTGTAGAAGAACTGCATAGGATGTTGGAGATGATCACCCAGTCATAAATAATCCTTGTTGGGACTGGCTGACAGCTTTAAAAGTTTGTGGTAAATATCAAAGGAGGATTGGGTAATACATCTGCCCTTCAGTATGACTTATCCCTCTCCAATATTAGAGTCAGTGAGGGTATTTTTGGGAGTAGATTCCTAGAGCATTTGTAAAAATACTAATGGGATTCTCTTTTTTTCCCCAATAAATCTGTCCCAGTTTAGCATAATTACCTAGCTTGACTCTTACTGGTTTTAGTCCTTCTTTAATCCAATACAAAAGAGTAAAGAGGCTTTCCCCAGTGAGTATTTGATAATTTCAGTGGTGCTTGAAGAATGGACAGGCCTCCCCTCATAGTAGTCTATGGGACCTCTTTGCCTTCATCTGCTTCATTTCTTGTATGTATTTGGCTCTTCTAACAGGCATTTCTTATTCTCACTGCAGTTCCCAGAACTCTTTCCCTATTTCTAGAGTTCAGAGTCTCTCTTATGAGGAACATTATATCCTTCCAAGTAAGTTTGAACAGAGAGGTGATTCTCTTGAAAGCCCAAGCATTCAGCAGGCTCATCGGTGAAAGTCCCCAAATCCTGATTAATTTATCTAATCTCTGCATTAGCGAATAGAACTAGTTTGGGTTCTGCTCTGAGATTGGTATTGACTGGCAACAAGTTAGCTACTAGGGCATTGGACCTGATTTCAGAAAGAGGAAGGCAAAGCCTAGAGCCTTAAAATGGAATCTCTCCTGACTGGGACAAGGGGATGAGATTGGTAACAAAGCAGCTAACTGAGGAGGGACAATGAAACATTGAGAGATCCCCTCAGGCTGTTTTCTGAGAGCAAAGAACAAGTGGACATAAGCTACTTTATTCTACTTCCCTTCCTTTTTTAAAAACTGGGGCAATTAGCATATAGTATTGCAAATTAGAGCCTTTACTTAATTTTCACATTGCTGAGAAATAATATTGGAACTTAAAATTAAAGGAGGAAAAGATGACTCTGGCTGACACTTTGTATAGGTTTCAGTTAATATTTGTCTGGGTTTGTGGCAGGGTGGCATAACAAAAGAGAAACCATTTATGGTGGGCATAAGCTAAAACACCACAAATATTTGGAGAGAAAGGAAGACCAGCAGCCTGCCTCACCCTTCCAGGATACCCACAGCCTAACTTTTGTGGTGCCACCATCAACAAGGGTATATCTTCCTATTATACATACCCACAACTAGGCAAAACCAATCAGTGGACTAATTTACCAATAAGACACCTTCAATCGCAGCATCTCACTCCCTAGATCCAGCCAACTCTGAAAAGCTACCTCCCCATGACTGCATGAAGCTTTGGGGAAATATCTAGAAACAAGCCATAATTCTTCCTCCTGGCTTCCCTTCTCAATCACCTAGGAGTAATCTGGCCAGACTTTGGTACAATACTGGGGCTCTCTTCCTAAAATAGTGCTGATCTAATTCTTCCCAGTCTTTAAATTGTCAGCAGGAGTGAGTATGGTGGAATTGGATGACCTGGTTCCCACCTGGAAAAGGGAGGTAGAGAAAGACTTGGTGGGAGGAAAGAGACAGAACACCCTCTGTCTCACCAAGAGGACTATGAATGGGTTTCATCTCTCATCCTGGCTTCCCTTACCATGATTGGATGTCATCCACAGTATACACATGCATAGGCTTGGATCCAGCTTTTATAGGCCACTTCTCATATGGAAAGAGACAAAGGACTCTCCATCTTTCCAGGAGACCAAGTGAGGCATTGTACACACAACTTGGCTCCACTTCTGTCAGCGCTTGAACGCACTATACTCATACATGGGCTTAGAACAAGCCTTGTATAGGGAAAGAAAGACTGTGTTTGAACAGGGATAGAGAATATTCCATATTACTGTGAAGATCAACTGCACCCTTGTTCTTCGATCCTGACTCCTCTTACCACAATCAGAGCTTATCTGCACAATACCCAGGCATGGGCTTGAAGCCAGCCATTCTCACTTTTGTCTTTTCTCCCCTGATAAACTAACTGGTGCATGGTGGACCCTCTTGTGTTCCCAGTAATGATGCCTACACCATGACTCAAACATAGAGAGCTCCCAGAGACCCTTTCTTTTCAAAAGGTTAGGATGACTGTTAAAGCATGATTCCAAAGTAATTGAGGTATTTTTCTTGATTATTTGTTCCTGTGAGAAACCAGAACAAGCAAGGCCTATCTAAGGAGAGCCTGAGTTTCTGTGCTGGCCTTCTAATTACCCCAAGAGTCTGAATAGAGAAGTTCCAAGACTTGGAAAAAGAAAAGGCTCACAGACACATTCTTCCCTATATAGGCCCTATCTTTCTTGAAGTTATATAGAAATTGTCAAGGATAGTAGTTCCTGACAGAACAGTTGGAAGGTGAGAGGGAAGAGATGGGAGGGGGTCCAGCTAGGAAAGGCTTCACTCCAAGGTCCAATTATTTCTGGGTGGACAATGGCAAAAAGGACAGGCTAAACTGGAAAATGTCAGCCTATGAGGGAGATCTCTCATCTCTCGGATAGATAGAAGCTAGTACTGGCCCAGAAGATATACTACTTTTGAACCCCATGGCAAAGGAGTCTGCAATATTTGTGTTCTATCTACTGAAACACAAAGGCAATGCCCCTCAGTATCAGGACAATGTTAAATTTTATTTAAAATCCACTCTGAAAATTTTTATGTCTCAGTATCTACCACACACCAATGAAACTCAAATTTTAAAGCCTGTATCCATTGCCAGGCAGCCACAAATTATACATTGGTGAAAGTGCAGATGCTAGTTCCCTCTCTGCCCTGTGCATATAAATGCTGAGTGTCACAGCCAGGAGGGGAAAGACTTGGGGAAAAATTGTGGTTTTTTTAGAGATTGAGTGAGAGAAAAGTAAACCACTTTGATCATCAATTTTAAATCCATACACTTTATCAAGGAACTTCCATAGCATGGGCTATCACCTGATTGAACACTTGAATAGCACAGGTTGGGACATAATCCCAGACACCCAAGGTGTAGGCATGGCCTCAGGCAGACTGAGTTTATGCCGGGGGGCGGGGGGGAGAGCATTTTAAAAAATCTTCCTCAAACTGAATAAATGCAGAGCCTCACAGATGTGTATGCTTTAGCAGGAACTTCCCCCTACTTCAGCTCTAGGAAGGTCCTTGCCACTGTGTCTCACAATTCAGTTTCCCATACCAGTTCCACAAATGTAATTGTAGATCTTGGCATTATCCATGCAATACTATTTTTAGGTATGTGCAAAATGCAAGAGTTGTGGGATCAGGAAGGCTTCCATCCAGATTCATAAAGAAGGCCTAGGAGGCAAGGCAGTGTGACCCTGAGAGGGAAGTGTGTGAAGCTATGAGTGTGAAGGCAAAGTTTGCTGTGGAGATCCTGTATATTGAAGAAGTCTGAAACGTGGATCATCTGAGGATAGCTGCAATGAGGGAATAGAGCAACCTCAAGAGAGAAGTTGTGGGAACTACCAGTACTGGAAGTGCCACAGGGGCAGAGCCTCCTGAGCCCTTTGGAGTTCACATCTTGCCACAAATTGCCTCAGATACTGCATATGGAAATACAGGACTTAATATTTTCCCTGCTGGATTTTGGGCTTGCTTTCTTCCCATTCTTCTGTACCCTCATATTTGTACCCTTTGAAATGGTAGTTTTTCTTGTGCCACTGTATGTTGGACATGTTTAATTTTCTTTTCATTTGTACACCAGCTTATAACTAAGAGTTTGTTTTAAATCTCAAAGAGAACTTGGGACTTCGACTTTCTGGCAAACTGAATCTTTTAGGACTTTTGCAACTCTTTGAGATAGATTAAGAAATTTTTGCATAAAGGTATATACAGTAGTGTCTTTGAGGGACAGAGTAGGGAATGTTATCTTTGTGTCTAGATGTCGCCCCAAAGCCTCATACCATCATAGGCCGGGATTTTTCACAAGTGGCTGAATCTAGACTGTGTGATGTTGGGATATGGGGTGTGTGATTACTAAATCAGTCCTCTGTTGGTTTTGGCAACACATTAATGCTGAGAGCTTTGATAGAGTACAGAATGCACAGGAAAAAACTGGTAAGGTCACTTTCTTGCTTGCTTTCACCTGCCTGCTTGGCATGGATAATTTCTCTTCCATGATGCCCCTCTGCCATGAAACCCTGCCTTAGAGCCTGGGAACTATGGACTGAAAGCTCTCCAAACTATGAGCCAAATAAACCTTTCCCCTTTAATTTTGAGTGTTGGGTATTTTGTCTCAACAATGAGAAAAGTAACTAAGACCCTAGAGAGAGAAGGAAATAAGGATTCTTAAGGGATTTGTATTCAAGTGCACTTATGTTGCATCATGTCACAAGGTATATTCCTTTTTCCATGCCCTGAGATTTCATGAAAAGCAAATTCAACCATTATGGACTAGTTTATATGGAAAGGAAATTACAGGGAAATTAAGTTCTCAGACTTCAACATAGATATTATTGTTGGCTTTTAGTGAGTTTTATGGTAAAAATTGTGAACAAATAACATACAGAAAGATTTAGAGAACTTGCACATTTGGAGAAAAGAAGCATAATTGAAATTATGATGTCAAAATGCAAAGATTAACTCTATTAAGAGTTTAAACAATTCACTGGGTGGTAAAAGGAAAAACACATTTAATACATCTCAGCAGTTTGCATGATGCTACTTATCATAACTTCAAAGTTGTCAGTGTATAAAGTGGTTTGAAAAAGTGGTTTAGAAGGGAAACTTACAGCACTTGGTATATTGCCTATGAGTGTTTAATCAGGTACCATTTGTGGCAGGGTTTTTTTGTTTAAAACTGAGCCACAAAACTATTATAAACAACTCCAGTTTATGGTTTCCATTGTTACCCTCACACAGTGACTGGGTGAGAGACAGCCATGGGACAGAGCTATGAAGTGGATGCAGGCTAGATTTATTCCCTCTGAGAATTTGGGTCAGGCCTTGGAAACACATGCACAACCATGAGTGCCATTTTCAGAGGCAGTTGAACCTGAAAGTGCTGGCATAAATTCCAGGAATCTGCTTAGCACCTGCCCTGTGGCATTCTCTAGCAGAGACCAGTGGTCTGTTTGTTTTCACTGCCTACCAACTTGAGCAAGGCACACCTTTGCTTTGAAATTTGCCCATTCTGGGTTGCATGGATAGAGAGTAGCTGGAGCAATAAGCACCTCACACAAAAGTAGGTCATAAAGCTAGGTGCACAAAGCTGTGGCTTGCTGGATTGTAGTGTGCAACTGCTGAAAGGGAACCATACATTCCAAAATACAGAGGAATTTTTGACTCAATTTTTTCCTCTTTTCCTCTGCTTAGAGTCTGTGGCTTTTTCCCATTTTCTTCTCGTCTATAAAGTTCTTTTTCTTTCTTCTCATTTTTCTTTTTATCATAGTTCTCTCTCTTTTCCTTTTTTCAACTTTTTCTCTTAATTGCACTGTATACAATTAAGGTGCCTGTATGCCTCAAAAGGATCCTCTTCTCCATTTTTTCTCCTCCTTCCAATTTCCATCAATTAATTTTTCAAAGTATGCTTTTTTCATGTTCTTATATTCTAATTGCCCTACTTCTGTGTTTTTCCATGTACAACCATTATGCTTTATGAATCTTTACCCAGTAAAACCTATACTATTACTATTGAATACTGTTCTATTTTTAGGGAAGGTATAGTTGTTGCATTTAGTAGATACATATTGTATGACATTATGTCCTTCATCTTAGTGATTATTTTAAAGTTTAGATCTTTCTATGGTTAACAGTGGTGCATTATTGGTGCTTGTGTTGTCATTGTCCAGGTTGTATTTGCCACTATTTGATTTGCTGATTTTATTGCTATTGACAAAGTGGCATAGTTGTTAATAATAACTAGTTTTATTTGTATGTTGATATCTGGATCACATTTGTGTCACTAACAATACTGTAACTGATTTCCAGAGACCTTGGTCCTGGGAAAGAAAGTGCAACCTCTCCTCCATATAAACAGGAGGCCTAGATCTTCAGACAGAGGAAAAGTCTCATAGTTAGCCATGCCCAAAGCATGTCTAAAAAGTAGGCAGTAACTAAGGAGGACCTCACACTAGTGATAACAATTACAGACATATATACACTGAATGTATGCATATTCAAATCCATAAAACAAACAGTACTGGGCCCAAAGTTTAAGATCGATGTTAATAACATTATAAAAAAGTGGAATATGTATATTTTCCATCCTATGAAGAATCTCAATATAGAAACACAGGGAACTTGAAAACAAGACAAAAATTACTTCAAAGTTTTTCCTCTCCAACACTGAATTAATAAATATAAAAATTCATGAAATGATAGGCAAATGGTAATTGTGAAAATGACCCATGCATTCAAAATGGATACAAATAAGCAGCTGAATGAATTAAGGAAGACAGTATATATTAGAAATCATCACTTTAATACAGAGATAAAGTTTTGAAAAAATCAGGACTAGAAGGCAGTGGGGAAAAACTACAGCATTCAGAATATTATGAATAAAAACCACTATAAACATGAACATGTAATAGCTCTGCATAAGGCAACATTAAAAGACCAAATATAAGACTCATAGAAAGTAATGAGCTGAAATACAGGCCACTGGAATAAGAAAAGTATTCTGCAAAATAAGAACAGAAATTTCTAAAAAATGGAGAATGAAGTAAATACTACGCTCCTGGAAGTATTTAGAACCTAAGGAGACATGATCAAAAGAGAACCTGTCCACAATATAATATAGTTATTATATAAAAAATTAGGAACAAACCAAGAATACTAAAAATTGAAAAGGACAAATGCCAAATCACTCATAATGACAAACCCATTCGAACAACAGCAGATTTCTCACCACAAAATCTAAAGGATGAGAGGGAAAAGAAGGATATATTTTCAAGTTCCAAAAGAGCAAATAAAGCTGATCACCTAGGTTACTGTATTCTGTAAAGTTAGCTTTCATAATAAATGGAGAAATAAATTCTTACAAGATACACATGAATTAAATGATCTTATGACCATTAAAACAGCTTTTCATGAATAAAGGAAATCATACACAGAGAAGAGAAAAATAAACATGAATAAAATGTGAAAAAGAACAAATCTCATTAAAAATGTAATATCTCCCTGCAGTAAATGTAATTATTATGTCCTGCAAAATATAATGTAAAAATGAATAATACATTTTTTTATAAAGGAGAAATATTAGTTCAGTAAGGCATGTACTATTGTAATGCACATTTGTCCTCCAATTTACTTCAGTGATACTGCCTCAGTGAACTTGAATGAGCACTGTATTATTTCTCCTTTGTCTTATTCATTTTTACATTATGTTCAGAAGTTTTTTTAATAAAAAGAGACCCCACTTATTGTTTGTGCTTGTTCATGGGCAACTGAGGTTTTGCTCTTAAAATCTATTCCTACCCCAATGTTTTAAGTATTCTACCTAACATCTGTTCCAGCCTGTTCAGCATTTCTATTTTAATATTTAGATCTTTAATCCATTTCAATATTAGTTTAGTGTGCAGTGAGAGTTATAGATCTAGTTTTAATCTTTGGCAAGTTGAAATCAAATTTTTCCAGCAACATTTATTAAAGAGGCTACCTTTCTTCCAGTGAGGGTGTCTGGATTCTTTATCATAGATGAGATGGCTGTGTTTGGAGTTGTTTCTGCATCTTCTAATCTGTTCCACTGGTCCTCAGATCTTTTTCTTTGCCAGTACCATGCTGTTTTTATCACAGTACCTTTGCAGTATAGTTTCAATTTGAGGATTGTGATACCCCCTGCCATGTTTGTGTTACCTAGAATTGCTTTAGCTGTTCTGGGTCTCTTCTTGTTCCAAATGAATTTTTGGATTGTTTACTCAAGGTCCGTGAAGTATGCTGCTGGGATATCAATTGAAATTGCATTGAATCTACATAGCCACTTTGGAAGTATGGCCATTTTCACTATATTAATCCTTCCTACCTAGGAACAGGGAATGTCTATTTTCTGATATCATCTTTAATCTCTTTTCAGAGTACTACAGTTTTCAGAGAAGAGGTCTTTGATTTCTTTCATTGGGTTGATTCCTAAGTATTTCAGTTTTTTGAATGCTATTGTGAAAGGAATTATTTGCCCTATTTCTCTCTCAGTGAGTCTGTGATTTGTGTAGAGGAAAGCTATTCATTTTTGTGTGTTGACCTTGTAACCAGCTATTTTATTGAATTTGATTATTAAGTCCAGAAGAGTTTTGGTGGAGTTCTTTGGGTCTCCTATATACAGTAACATGGCATCTGCAAATAATGACAATTTAACTTCATCTGCTATCTTTATTCCTTTTATTTCTTTCTATTGCCTAATTGTCGTGGCTAGTGTTTCCAAAACTATATTGAACAAGAGTGGTGGTAGTGGACATTCTTGTCTTGATCCTGATTTTAGTGGGAAGGATTTCAGTTTTTGACCATTTAGTATGATACTGGCTATTGGTTTTTCATCGATGGCTTTTATCAGTTTGAGTTAGAGACCATCTATTCCAATATTTTGTATGGCTTTTATCTTAAGTGTATGTTGGATTTCATCAAATCCTTTTTCTGCATCTATACAGATAATCATATGTCCTTGGCTCTATTGATATAATGTATTACATTGACTTGCGTATTTTGAACCATCCCTGGATCCTAGGGATGAATCCCACTTGATCTGGGTGTATGATCTTCTTGATAATATTCTGCATTCTATTTGCCAGTATCTTATTAAGGATTTTTGCATCTATGTGCATTACTGAGCTTGGTCTATAGTTCTTCTTTTTGGTTGGATCTTTCTCTGCTTTGGGAATCAAGGTGATGCTTGCTACCAGGAATGAATTTGGGAGTATTGCTTCCTTTTCAATTTCATTGAAGAGTTTAAACAGTAGTGGCAGTAGTTCCTCTCTAAATGTCTTGTAGAATTCAGCACTGAAGCCATCAGGGCCCTGGCTTTTCTTAGTTGATAAGTTTTTAATTACGTTTTCAATTTCATTGGTTGATATTGGGTTGTTTATAATTTTTAGGTCTTTGTTCAACTTTGGTAATTCATATGTATCTAGGAATCTGTCCATTTCTTCTGTGTTTCCCATCGTATTGGCATATACATTCTTGAAGTACGTATTGATGATCCTCTGGATTTCTGCTGGGTCTGTTGTAATTTCACCCTTTTCATTATAAATTACATGGATTTCGGCTTTTTCTTTCCTTTTTCTCATAAGGCTGGCTATGAGTTTGTCAATTTTATTGATTCTTTCAAAGAAACAACTCTTGGCTTCATTAACTCTTTGTATCATTCTCTTAATCTCCATTGCATTGATTTCTGTTCTGATCTTTATAATTTCCTCCCTTGTATGAGCTTTCGGTTTGTCCTGCTCTTCTTTTTCTAGAACATTGAGGTCCAGCACCAGGTTGTTTAATTGGGATTGTCCTGTTTTCCTAATATGTGTATTGACTGCTATGAATTTCCCTTGTAAGATTGCTTTCATTGTGTCCCGTAGACTCTGATATGTTGTATTGTCCTTGTCATTTATTTGAAAGAACTGTCTGATTTCTTCTTTAATTTCTTCTGTGACCCATTGGTTATTCAGAAGTGTATTGTTCAATTTCCACGTTTTATGAAATTTTTCCAGTTTCTTTTGCTGTAGATCTCCAATTTCATTGCTCTATGGTCTGATAATATACAGGGGATAACTTCAATTCCTTTGCACTTACTTAAACATGTTCTATGTGTGAGTATGTGGTCTATTTTCGAGAATGACCCATGTGCAGCTGAGAAGAATGTGTATTCTGATTTTTTGGTATGGAACACTCTGTGAGCATTTGTGCAAGAGGTTGATTGAGTTCTAGTATTTCATTACTTATTTTTTGTCAGGTTGATCTATTTGTGACAGTGGGGTTTTGAGCTCCCCCAATACAATTGTATTAGTGCATATATGACTTTTCATGTCCGTTAGTATTTGTTTTGCATAGTTGGGCTCACTAGCTTTTGGTGCTCAGAAATTTATGACTGTCATCTCTTCCTGTTTGATTGTTCCCTTTACAAGGATGTAGTGTCCTTCTTTGTCTCTCTTAATCAGTGTTGGTTTGAAATCTACTTGATCTGCAAAGAGGATAGCTACTCCTCTATTTTTCAGGTTCCCATCAGATGGAGTATTGTATTCCACCCTTGAAATTTCAGTCTGTAAGTTTCATTTTGAATTGTGTGTTTCTTGTATGCAGCATATTGTTGGATTTTGCTTCTTGACCCATTCTACCACTCTATTTCTTTTGACTGGTGAATTAAGACCATTAACATTGATGGTTATAACTGAAACATATTGACTTTTCATTGTTATGACTTTTCTTTTTGTTGGGTTCTCCCCCTTTACATTTAATTTCTCGTCATGCCATATGGGTTGATTCTGCTTTGCTTTATGGGGTTGTGATCCTCAATGTTTGTTCCAAGGATATGGTGTAAAATTTTTTGGAGGGCTAGTTTGGTATTCACAAAATTCCTAAAGTGCTCTTTTTCATGAAAGTATCTTATTTCTCCATGAATCTTGAAAGATAATTTTGCAGGGTACATAAATCTAGGTTGGAGGCTGTTTTCTTTTAGGGCTTGGAAAATGTCATTCCAAGATCTTCTTGCCTTGATGGTTTGTGTTGTTCTTCTGTTGAGTTTATGGAATCTTAACAATTATATGCCTATGTGTAGATTTTTTTTTAACAAATCTATTTGGAGTCCTATATGTCTCACTTATCTGTATGTCAAGTTCTTTTCCCCTGCTTTGGACATTTTCTGCCATTCCTTCTGTGAAGAGATTTTTTTATGTCATCTGCACTCTCTCCTTTTTCTTCTTTGACTCCAATCAGTCTTATGTTCTTCTTCTTTGCATCATCTAGCAGGAGCTGGATTGATTTCTTCTGTTCCCTTACAATTTTGAAGCAATTTTTCTTTTCCTAGTCATTAATTGAAATCTTATCTTCTATATCTGAAATTCTGTCCTCACATTGATTCATTCTGCTCTGTAGACTTTTAATGGAGATTTTCATCTCCTGGAATTCTACTCACATCTGTTTTATTGATTCCATTTTTATCCTATTTTGGGATTCCATTATGTTCCTCAGCTCCTCTCTAGGTCTGTTAATCATGTCTTGCAAAATGAGCACAACCTCTATTGTTATCTGAGAAATTATTTCTGATTTCATTTTTTCTACATCCTCTTTTGTTGCCAGTTCATTGGGTCCAGGTGGTTGCATATCAGAGTGTTCCAACTCATTTCCCTTTGGGGTTGCTTGAGGTGATCTGGAAGTCTATTTTTGAGAATTATTTACATTTCTTCTCATTTTGACCAAGGGGGGGGCAGTGCAGTTAGCACCTGTGCGGCTTACCTCCTGTGACCTGGGAGAGGTGAGACAGTGGCCAGAAGCCATGGGATAGATGGTGGCCCAGAAGCCCCTTCTTCTGGGCTGGTAGCAGCAGGCTGGATGGTGGCCCAGAAACCCCTTTTTCTGGGTCAGGAGCACTGGGAAGGTGACTCAGAAGCCCCTACCTCTGGGCTGGGAGCAATGCAATGGATGGTAGCCTGGAAGCCCCTTCCTCTGGGCCAGGAGTGGTGGGCTGGATGGTGGCCCAGGAGCCTCTTCCTCTGGGTCAGGAATCCCATGTTTCAGAGATTCTAGAGCTCAATAAAGCTGTTCACTTGCCTCAAAAAGTGGTAGTTATTCAGTGCCCTAGGCATCAATGAGAAGCACACTTTATTGTGGTGGGCAATAGAAAGGCCAGTGAAGATACAAAGGGAGCCACTTGTCAGCAGCCAGAGTACTACATCTTGTGCTCCACTAGTCTATAACCTACTAGACTCTGTTTATTCTGATAAGGATATTCTGCCTGCCAACAACCAGAGATGGTCCCTTATTTCTAAAGGATTATGGGCCACCCCCAAGGGTCACTTCTTTCTATGGAGAATCTCAGCACAGTAAGTAATTAAGAGTGCCCATGATATCTGTTATCTAAGATGGAAAAAAACCCCTTGATTCTGTCACCAAAACCTTCCCAAGTGTAGGTCTAGATGCACTGACACAACATAATGTGAAGTATGTCTAAGAAACAATCCTCCAAATGCCTGAATTCAACTATAGGACTGAAATATTGAAGCAGTTATACAAAGACTGTAAATTAAATTTACCAACATGCCAAGACACTGATATAGCCACTTCATGTTATTCCTAGTTGATTCCCATACTAGTTGTAGTGAAGGCCCTCCTACCAAAAGAATGAAAAAGTCTGAGAAGTGATCAAGATCCTTGTCTGTGAGTTCTTTTCCAGGATTTGAAGTTACTCAGAATTTCCAAAAAAGATGATTGGTCCACCTCCCACTCAGTAGTTACCCAGGGTTATTCAAATGATTTGAGGAATTGATATCAAGGTCATTGTGCTTAGAGCCCCCAGTCTTCATGACAGTTAGAATGTGCTAATGGTATACTCAAAAGACGGTTGCTCTAGTAGGCAGAAGAATGTAAGTCACCTTAGAAACAGCTCTTATGTGTGGCCTTATGCAGGCCAGAAATATGCCCAGGTTCAAGGGTCTGTCTCTCTTTGAACTCCTGTATGAGAAAACCATCCACAGAAACAGCATCCTCATCAGTGGGAAAACCAAGGGAGCCTTCAGGTAAGTGATATCCCTAGCCCATTCCAGCAAATTCTGTCAGCTTTGAGCCAGATACTGGACTCACTGCAACCCATGATCCCTGAGACCTTGGTACTTGACATGGCTCTAGACACATTGGGAAGGACACTATATGGTGGTTCTTTCCATCTTCACTGCAGTTAAAGTGACAAGCATGGCTCTTGCAATATTATTTGTGAACCTTTCCCAAAAGCAACAATGTATGGAGGAGATGACATCTGTAGAGGAGGAAGACAAAAAGCCAGAGGAATCCCTCACTTTAAATATGATTAGTGAGATATGGGAAACAGTGCAAAATGTTTTGAATACCACTACCCTAGTTTGCTTGGATGTAGCTAAGGCTCTAGCCATGTGAGTGATATATCTATTTAATGACAATGCAATGTCATATTTCTGTATAATTCTTTAAAAGAAGGCAAAAGATAGGATCATTGGATCGGTTTCTTATTAAATTTCATGAAAAGAAAAAGATTACACTGAACCAATAGATAGCAATGATTCCTTAGTGATAACAAAAGTCATCCTAAACAAGCACCATCCTGTATCTTGTCTCACTCACACCAACTCTGGATGTTTCCATAGGTAATTGCAGGTTAATTTCTTCATTTTTCTTTATATTCTCCATTATATTACAGTATTGTAATTTTTTATATATGAACATGTGGGGATAGTAGAATTAGTCTTCTGAGTTTCTATTATTTCTCAATGGAAAATCACTTTGATATATGAGTACTTTGAGTTACAATCATGTCTTCAGAAAGAATTGTTAGCAAATGAAAGTTTTACTGTATATGGTCCTGATGTAGTGTCAATGAATTGTTTGGCTTCCCCATACCTTTTTCCCCTTTGAAGTATGGAGGTATGCTATAGATTTGTTCTTGATTATCCCTCAAAATTGCATGCATTCATACATTAGCCCCTCCCCAGAGCACCATTAGGAAGCTGTAGAACATTTAGTAGGTAGGGTCAAGTGGAAGGAAGTTTTCACTGATCATTCCCAATGTAGAGAACATTGTCAACCTAGCTCTTCTTTTTCCACTTTCATTTTCTCAGCCATGAGACAAAGGGCCTTTATGAACATACTTTCTCACCAGTGGCCCAAGAACAATGGTTGCACATGACTAGTGAAAACGCCAATGCTTTCAGTGAAAATAATACTTTGCAATTTAAAATTTCATTTTCTCAGGTGTTTTGAAACAATAGCATGAAGCTGACTAACATGGAGAGAATAAATTGAGCAATAAGAGTTCATTATTTTTAATAATAATACATAATTTTTTAATTGGTAGGAATTAGGTGTATGAAGAATAACAAACAATCCCAAGAAAACTTCTTTTCACTAGGGTGAAGTGACATAATCAAGAGACTGATGAGTTATCCAGTGGGGAAAGGCATGAACACTCTCCCACAAGGTTCTGTGTAGAGCACAGCAAATTGATGACAAAATTCTCCCACAGCTAGTTATGAACAATCTGTTCTACAAAACCTCTGAGTTTCAAAGCACCAGAAACATTCAAAATGAAATTCTTTTAGTTAAAATGTGATGTGTCACAAGTATTTTGTTACAGGAACATGAAGTGAAATCAATCAAGAGAAAAAGTGCTTAACTCCATACAAAAGAGAATTGCACAATACAGGGATGAACTATTAAATATTGAATTACATACTCCAAAATCATTTCCTACCATCAAAATTTGTTTTAAAATGCCCCCAACTCACAGCATTCAAGAAATGCTGATTCAGCTATGTTATCATTTGATCTCTAGCTCTATTTAAAGGATGTTAAAGGTATAAGAACTATTTGATTATCATTGTTCTTGATAGTACCACAGAATTTATATGAAAAACAGGTGACCTGAAATAAGTCAATCCTCAGTGGAAAATACCAGGTATTAAACTAAGGGAACAAACAAGCTTTTATAACCCTGACGTCTTCTAGGTTCTGCTTGTTCATCTGAAATCCACATGAAGAGGGAGTTCATAGTATTTCTTTACTTTGAAGTAAGAGTTTTACTTTAACTTCTGGATTGATTTGTCTTTGGATATAACCATGAGAAAATAGAGAATAAATGTCAACTCTAGAAGCTTTACAGTGCGACAAGACACCTATAAAGTGGAGCTTAGTCCTTCTGCTGAAGAAGCTATATGCTATTTTGTCTGTGGAAGCTGTAGAAAAGTGCTGATGGGGCTCACAGAATGCAGCCTCTTGACCAACACAAAGACAATCATGGATTCACTTGGCCACAGATGTGGTGACTATCCTGATGACATGAGCTTTCTTTATTGTTTCCAATAAATCACCTGATATTCAATTTGAAGCTTACTCTAAATCTTTGAGAAAAGTCATTTTGAATATTTTTGCATAAAATGGGTCAATTACTGGCTCTATGAAATTCCAAAATCATGTTAGACATATTATTCACCACTGGAAAAACATTTTGAGTGTGGGGATTTAGCTCAGTGGTTCCACCACCTGCCTCACAAGTGCAAGGACTCGAGTTCGATCCCTTGTACCAAAAAAAAAAAAAAAAAATCCCTTTGAGTAATATCTTTTAATAACCTCACAAAGCCCAGGAGAGATACAGTTTTGAATAAGAAACATGAAATAAAACCTACAGGAGTCAACTTTGAACGTCCTTCTTACAGGAGCCATGGTTCCCTATTGTGCACTGCTAGCTCATTTACTCTAATTACCCTTCATGTAAAGGCTCTTCTTCAGTTTTGGCCTCACATATGGAAAACTCAATGAAGATTCAATTCCCTCCTTCCTATGTGCCTTTTATTCTGTCAGAACTAGGTGACCAACTGACATTCTTGAACACCATAACAAATACATTTCATGTGCTTTATTTAGACTTTTCATTAGTGGAATCAGTTTTAAATGAAGCTCTAGGTAAGTTGTGTCTGTAATTGTATTAGTGGAATGATTTTTTATGGAGAATTGAGGAAATTGTTTCAACTTGTGCAGATCAATTTTCTGATTTATGAATTGCAATATCCGTTTAAATGCTCTAAATTGGGCTTTTTCAATCTACATTATTCATCAACAAATACATAAAATCATAAGCCTTCATTATTAAAATATTTTGGAAAAATAGATATATGACTAGCTATCTCATATTTATTTTACAAAAACTACATTTCAATTACAGAATATATGAAATAAATTGAGAGAGAGAACAAATCTCTATTTTAATAATTTGTAAAAGTTTTCCAGCTATTACTTTCATATACATAAGAAAATATATATGTGCATGATAGTTTGGCAAATTTTTAATATGAGCTACATGTAATAGTTGTTGCTAGGATTTCAAACATACACTCTAAAACCTCAGAATTCACTTCAAAATACTACTAGGATCAAGGGAGTAGCTTTCTATATTTAAAATTACAGTGAGTAAGGCTGGGGATTTAGCTCAGTAGTTCTGGTGCCTGCCTCAAAAGGGCAAGGTCCTGAGTTTGATCCCCAGTACCAAAAAAAAAATTATGATTGGGCCAGAGATTTAGCTCAGTGGTTTTTCAGGCTGCTGCACAAGTGCAAGGACCTGAGTTCAATCCCCGGTACAAAAAAAAAAAATTATGGTGAGTACCCCAGGGAAAGCCATCTCTACAGGTATGGTGTGCGTGATTGGTTGTGAAGCTTGAAAAGTTTGAAATTTATTTTACTTTTGCAATCTTGAAGAGGAAATAAATCCATGTTTAATTGTGCTCTGGCTAAATTCAGAAATTGCTTGTGATTATAAATGCGCTAAGTAATATTAGAGCTTAAGTCTCACTCATATAATTTATTTAAATGTATTTTAAAACATTAATTCCAGTATGTAAAATATATGCATGTCTTGCTAGTATTATTTCAACTCTTTTCAGGAACTTCCACAGTATATTAATATTGAAATTCTCTCATTCTTTTGATTCTCTCATTCTTTTTGATAGTCTATTTTTTTTCCATTCAGCAAGCCCTAGAATATTTTTTTCAAATGATAGAGAAAGTTGATATGTCTCCTGCAAAGCTCATGGATTTAGAGTCTCCTTGCTTTTCTTATCAAATTTTCATTTTACTAGAGGAATTTTCAGGAAATCTGCCAAGTCCTTGCCTAATATTCACTTACAGCTGTTTGCTATAAATTTGCTATAAGTTTGCACTTTTGTGGGGGATGACTCTCCATTCCTCATTCAGAAAGTTTGGCTCAGTGTGAGAGGTATGAGAGTGGGGTAAAATGTCCTGACAATTGTAGACTCATATTTCTATACCATCTCAAGTATCTTCATTTCATTATTTTCACAGAAAAATCTAAAATCTGGAATCCTTTGAGAATTCAGGGAGGTTAATTAACTCTTGCATGGTGTAAATCTTAAGAATCAATCATTCTATAAAAAATATTTATCAAGTGACTACCATGTACCAGAGGGAAGTGCTGGATATAAAGAAAAGCTAAGTTGACAGTTTCTACAACACAAAGTCTTTGTATTCCACTGGGATAGAGAGACTAGAGCAAGTAGATAAAGCCTGTGGGGAAAGTATTACCAGAAGGCAAGACAACAAAAGTTAAGGTAAATTCCAGCAGAGATCATCGAGTACTTGATAATGTAGGTGACCTGTGAACAATGTACAGCATCAGCTGAAGGGACGAAAGGGAGAGGACAGCACAAGAAGGCAAGCATATAGAATAGTTGGGACTGTTTCCAAGATTTGCAAATTTAGTTCCAGGAATTGCAAGAGTTCCGCCAACAGGTGACAGAACCTGGACTAGAAATAAGGTTCGGTGAGGTGAATACGCCCATTACTAAATAAATAGCCTAAATTCATATTGGGTTACACGTGTAAAAATATAAGTAAATACCAACTAAACACTTAAGAAGGAACTGGTACATTGTAATCCAGAGTAATATTGATGTCTGATATGATTCATGCTTTTATAAACAATACCACTGTTTTGCTTCTAAAAAGACTTACTTTATCTTAACTTTGACAGACCGTACTCATAGCTAAACAAAGAAGAGCAATTGCTACAAATGACTAATATTTGTGAGCTTTTACATCAAGTACATTTTATCATATGATAAACAATGAGGTATACATGAATCTGAATGATGTTCAGCCTTGAGAATTAGAAACCTACAATATGCCTGAAACAAATTACCCCTGGTTTTCTCTAATTAAAGAAACCAGTCTACTTAGGTTATGGGAGTTTCATCAACTACTAATAACATTAATTAGCTCATGTATTTCAGACATGTTGGGTGTTCCATCATTTAACAGGAAGTATTTGTCCTTCTGATCAATACTTATTCTCAGGCAAAATTCTACACAATACATGAGCTGTTGATTTAAATGTAATTGTATGAATCTTAAAGAAGAGCCTGAGGAGGATATAGGGAAATGTAAAGACATCACTTGTTCCTGGGTAGGAAGAAACAATATAGTGAATATGTGCATACTTCTAAATCTGCTATGTCGATTCAATGCAATCTCAATTGAAATTCCAAGAGTATATTTCACAGAACTAGAGAAAACATTCCAGAAATTCATTTGGAACCAGAATAGCAAAAGCAATTCTAGGCAACAAAGACATGAGAGGGGTATCACAATCCTCAGCTTGAAACTATATTACAAAGCCACTGTGATAACAACAGCATGGAACTGGCAAAGAAACAGACCTAAGGATCAGTGGAATAGATTAGATGATGCAGAAACAAATCCAGAAATACACAACCACCTCATCTTTGACAAAGGAGCCATCCACCCTCACTGGAGGATAGCCTCTTTAATAAATGGTGCAAGAAAAACTGGATTTCAACCAGCTAAAGATTACAACTAGACCCATATCTTTCACCACACACTAAACTAAAATTGAAGTGAATCAATGGTCTAAATATTAAATCAGAAACACTAAACTTGCCGGAAGAGAGGTTAGATAGAACTCTTGAAGACATTGGAATAGTAAAAGACTATATCAACAAAACCTCAGTAGCACAGAAATTAGCACAAAGAATCAACAACTGGGATCTCATCTCATTAAAAACTTCTTCAAGGCAAGAGAAAATGCCAACAGAGCTAAGAGACAATTTGCAATGTGGGGAAAACACTTTACCAGCCATTCCTCAGACAAAGGACTACTACCTAGAATATATCTAGAACTTTTAGAATATATGAAGAAATTAAAATAATCAGACTTCCCAAATTGAGAGAATCAATACAAACACAGGCATCTGAAATGTATAGACATTTCTCAGGCAAAAAGTAAAAGCAGAAAATAAACATATAAAAAAGATTCAACACTACTGGTCATTTGAGAAGTGCAGATGAAAATAAAAATGAGATTCCACCTCTCCCCAGAAAAAATGGCTGCTATCAAAAAATCAACCAATAATAAATGCTGGATGGGATGTGGGGACAAAGGAACACTTCTCCAATATTGGTGGAGATTCAGACTGGTGCAACCACTGTGGAAATCAATATGGAGATACCTCAAAGGACTAGGTATAGAGGTACCATTTGACCCAGTTATTCCTCTGCTGGGTGTCTTCCCAATAGAATTAAAAGAATCATACCTCAGTCATATATGTGCACCCACGTTCACAGTGGCACAGTTTGTAATAGCTAAAACTTGGAAACAGCACAATTGCCCATGAACTGGAGACTGGATAAAGAAGTTGCATTGTTTTTTTTTTTTTTAATGAAATGGAGCCATGAAGAGTGAGAAACTAGAGACATTTATAGCTAAATGGATGCAAACCGAGGCCATATTATTTTAGGGGTGTGGGGTTGATCTGCAAGTTTATTTAATAGAACACACAGTCATACAGAGCAGTAACCCCAATTCAACACGTATCATCTCTGCAGAAAAATATCAGAACCTCATTTTTAGGGTGATTGTTTCTCCCTTGTATATGAAAGCTAGTGTTTAAAAATAGTTTTTAAACTTAAGGCATCCTGCACTAATCTATAAGTGTACAGTACTCGAAGCAGCAAACAATGAAGGATAAGAAAGAATAATTATTTCCTCTTACAAATCCATGACAAAGTGAAATAAATAGGACACACAGGTGTAAATACTGAATGGTTTCTCTGATGTGAGAACCTGAAAGTATATATAAGGATCAAAATGTATAATAGATAATGTGAAATAGTAAGTAAAAACCTAAGGTGGAAATGGAACTAGGAGGGGTAGAGGAAAAGAAAGAAGGGGAAGGAAAATATATGAGAAACAAAATTTAGATACAAAGTCTTTGTAAGTAGGAAGGGGTGGAGGGGTTTAAGGGAAGGCATGAGACTAGGAAAAATTAAGAACCAAGATATATCATGTAAAGGTAAAAATTCCCATTGATGAGTTTCATCATATTGTGTACCTAAAGTATACCAATACACTTAATAAAAAAGTAAATGTGTGAGTTTGGGCTGGCCAATGGGAATGGTAACATTTTAATATAGAAAATAACTGGAAACAAGCATTCTTGACTGCACTGTTATATGATCTCCTATAACAGGGTCTTTTCTCTGCATTCTTAAAAGCACTGGTATAAAACTGAGATTGTATTCAAGCCTATAACACAATATTGCATTGGGATGAAAATATTGTACATGGTCACTTGAAAGATGGAAAAACTGTGAAAAAATTAGTGTGTGGTCTAAGGAATTAACTTGACTCTAGACAGATTTCTACATTTAAATTAAGGAAAAGTGACAATGTCAGTACAAGAATGAGGACCAGGAGGAGGATGAATAGCAGTCTCATTATCACTCATGGTAGTAGGCTCTGTAGTTACTTAGTTACACATATAAACTTCCACCAAAGCCAGTATTTAGAGACCAGCCCTCTGGCTCTTTTTACATCTAGTGATCATTCCGCCATTTTTTAGTTTTCTGTTTTTTTATATCTTAGGAAATTTCTATGTTGCTTAAAGAGAAATAACATATTTAAAATTTTCCTCAAAACTGATCTATATCAGAACCCTTAACAAGGCAAATAACCATTAGATTTATGCATGAGCTATAAAGAATAAAGTCACATACAGGTAATCAATGTAAATAGAGCTTTTTCATGGAAGACACTGCAAGAAACTTAAATATATTAAATAATGATTTAAAAACATATTTGCATACCCTATGAAAAAACAATTTTATTAAATAATTCTTAACTACATTAAGCCATAACATGAATCCAGTTGCTAACTAGTACACAAACAATAAATAAAATAATGATTCTTTTTGTAAGAAAATAGGTACATATAATAATAGGATAACAATTTTCATACAATTTACATATGCATAGTTATATAAATATAGACCAGAATGAAAACAAGCAAATTTTGAGTCAAAAATATCTCTGCATAAAATTATGACCGAATACAATCTTGTTTAACCTTTTCAATTTTTCCAAATAATCTTTCAAAAAACTTTTTTTGTTTACCTGAGATTATTACAGAATGAGAATGCACAGTCCATACCAGTGAATAAATTGTAAAAGCAAAAAAAATCAGGTTCAAATTTAGGGGGAATATTTTGAGGGAGATCAATGATTATGTGTTTTTATCATAATGAATATTATTATTTAAACATTCACTGTATGTTTTGATCACCCTTGTATATCCTATAAAAGTAGAGAAACATTTTCTATAACACACAGACAAACATTTTGAGCAGGGAAAAAACACACTGACTAGAACTTACTTCAAATATTGCTGCAGATCACTGGAATCACCCGGAATATATATGATCTAATGAAGGTTGGAATGACTAAGGTTTAAACTGACTCCAAGAGTTTAAAATTTTGTTTTTTGATGTTTTTCTCTGTATTTAGCAAAGTTGTTTATGTCAATTATTAGGATTGGAATGTATACCTTGAATTGGACAAATCCGGTCCTTACTTTACAGAGTGAAAAGAGCCAATCATTTAAAATGGAAGGAAAAGGTAAAGATATGTGCATTGTTTTAGCAAGATATTTAGGATACCTTTGGCTCCTGTATTAATTTTAGTAGGAGAGTTTATTGAGAAATGTAAAACTAGTCTTGAAAATTAACACATTTTAAAACATTGGCACAGAACAAGAGCCACAAGGGAGACTAACTCTCAAATATTCCAGGCAAACATATTTTCAATAGGATATTGTTATACTGAGTGAGCTGCTCAATAATTTGACTGATTTTTTCCACTCACGGAAGCACTGGGAAGATACCAAGCATCACACCACACTGATATATGCACACCCATCTTATATCAGCACACTTTATAATAGCTAAACCTTGGAAAGAGCCCAAATGCCCATCAATCAATAAATGCATAAAGATGTAGTTTAAAATACAATGGAGTACCACTCAGCCATAAGGAAAGACAAACTTGAAACATTTATAGCTAAATAGATGCATCTTGAGGACAAACTCAAGTGAAATAAATTGAACACACGTGTGTAAATACTGAATTGTTTCTCTGGTGTGAATAACTGAAAGGATAAATAAAGTCCAAATTGTGTAATAGTTATTGAGAAATAGGAAGAAAATAGTCAAGTGGGTAGGGTAACTAGGGAGGGGGTCAGGGGAAAGGAAGGAAAACAAGAGAAAAAATGTGAAAAGAAGAAAAAATGCAAACAAAGCTTTTGTAAATAAAGAGGGGAAGGTGGGTGGTAGGAAGGATAGGGGTATTGAACAAAAAAAAATCAAGATATATCATGTACAGGTACAAATTCCCTATATGAATATGATCATTGTGTATACCTAAAGTGTACCCATAAATTAACTAATTACAAAAGAAAAATGAAGTACTTTGAGACTCACACACTGGAGCACACTAGCTTTCTATGGGACAGTCAGTTATACACAGTGCATTGCAATGGGACATCAATTGTATAGTGTGACTTCTGCGCTGGTCAATGAATTAATGGTCATCTTGATTGGGAATGCACAGCTGAATTATGTTATCATTGGCCTGCACATGGAAGACCACTTAAAGAGGATTTTTGTCAGAACAGTATAAAAGGAGAAGAGGAGGGGAAGAAGTCATGCTGATTTTCCTTGAAGAATCTTTGGCTGTTCTCTTCAGGGGAGTTCTCCTCTTCCTGTGCATCCTCAACATCTTCTCTAGGCTTTTGGCACAGACACTTTGGCTGCCAGCACTGGGCTTCTGTCCTGCCCACCTAGGATTTCTAGCCCCCAGCATTGGACTTGAACTTTCTAGGAAGGGCCCTCCAGTCTTCTGTCAAGTGTTCCCTGGCCTTCTGATGCAGACTTGTGAATGAGCTATCCATCATTGTCTCTAGGCCTTTGGCTGGACTCAAGTGGGATACTGGCATGTGCTCCCAGTCTTCAGCAGAACTCAATCAGGACATCCTTGCTTGGACTGTTCAGATCTTTAGCACATGGAAAGATCTCTTGTACTCTACTATATTTGACTCTGTGGGCAGACATTGTCAGCTAATCATGTTAATTTTTGTGTCCTGCATTAAATCTGTTTTTTCCTTGCAAACACTGACTAATACAACTTTGGAGCAAATGTCATATTGTGACCAAGACCAGAAGCAATGTCATGTAAATATGCACAGTTTCAATGTGATGAAATTGTCAACTGGGCAATGAGCATTTTTAACTTGGACATAGATAGCTGTGTACATAAACAAGAGAAGTAGAACTATTGCACAGACCATTCAAACCACAGTGCCCTTTTCTAAATGACAGACATTCTTACCTCCAAAGAGTTATGAGTTCACAGCATGTGAAAGTTTGGGAGAAACAAAAATAAAAGGTAAGTGTTCACATTCTCTTGAGCTGAAAAAAATCCATGTAAGTCCATATCAACCACAATTTTTCACAGTGCTAATAAGTAGGAAATAAAATGTAATTCCAAACTAAAATAATTCTCCTGATAGTGTGCCCCAAATAAGCCAAAGTGATTTAGTAGAACTGTAACAAATAGAACTAAGACAAAGAGCTGACTGACATATCTAACCAAACAGAATCGACCATTAGTAATTGATATATAAATTTAGTCTTGATATAATAATTCTAACAGGATCAACAATAATTACTGTATAATGACTATTACACTTTTTCTCTAAACACACATACACATTTACACAGATATGGATGAGAGACAATCTATAATTTATTACACAACTTCCAAACATAATGAGTGATTTGCTCAATAGAAATTATAGCTAATGATTCTTGCCCAAGGATTTAGTTCAGTGGCACCACACATGCTTCACAAGTGCAAGGACCCTTAGGACCTCGGGGTGCAACGGTAGCGCATCTGACTCCACAAGTGCAAGGTCCCAAATTTGATCGCTAGTACCAGAAAAAAAAAAAAAAGAGAGATGTAGCTAGTGATTTTCCAGGTAATATTTGATTTTCTCTCCTTGGATGTTTATTGTATTCCATTCGGTGTTCTTCACTGTGCTGTTTCTCTTTTGTGGAGGAGCACATTCTTCCTCACAGGAAATGGAAGACTTTGCCCAGAGCTGTTGGTGGACAATTGTGTACTGAATCTGTTAAATGCTATAAAAGGTTTGATTTCAGAAAATTTTGTATAAAAAGTAAACTGTTACAATAGCTCTAATTAATCTCAGAAACCACTCTTAACATACAAACATATGGCAGAAGCTAAAATAGGAAAGAGGTTATTTGTGATTCATATAACCTTGCCATTAACATTGTGATCAGAATGAGTATATTTAAGAGTTGCAGTATGAGGTTAGGTAAGGAAGGTACTTCATGCAGATAAATCAAATTCACAAATCACCACATGTACAAATCACAAAATTTTTCCCTGCAATTACATTTTAAAGGATTCCTGAGGGCACTCCACATGCTGCAAATCTAATCAAATGTATGTAAATATCAAATCGTAACTGCAAGAGGAGCACAATATTGTTAAATGGGCAGTGATAACAGGCTGAATTGCAGCCTGTAGTTTAAACTTCCCATGGAACCCCTGACTCTGTCCTAATTTGACATTGGACCTATTCAGACAATTATCCAGTGGTCTTTCAAGAAAAACAAAATGGCCAGAGTTCAGCCCTGAATCCTAGTACTCAAATATTCAATCACATTTAAAGGAGGAGAATAAATGGCGAAGATGGAGTAAAAGGCCCACCTACTGTGTGAAGTGGCAAAATAGAGGAGATTAAGGATGGAAATGGCCCTACCCTGGAATTGGACTATGTGTAATAGAAAATCTGCCTCAGAAACTGGAATATGATTTGCAACTGTGAAATTTCTTTATGCTATGTGAATGGTAAATTATTTTAGGTTTCCAAAAAAGAAATCATCATAGGTGATGAAGAGAAGCCCATATCAGATAAGAAACTAAAAAAGCAGCTTACAAACTCGCAAGACCACAAATGTATAATATATGAAATGAGAGGGTTTTGATCCTCTTCTCATGCCAGCCTTGCTCCTACTTGGAATTTCCTTATAATCTTTTTTCTCCTCATTAAGAGAAGTGTTAATCTGCTATTGTAGAAAACCCATTTCCTGTTGCCTTTGACACTCCCCATTTCAGGCTCTGTGTCTTCACTATTATTGAGGCAATGTACCAACATGCATGTTGGAACCACTAGAAGTTTATTTGCGCATATCACTTCTTCAACATAAAATGTTATTTTATTTTCTCCACCTTGCCAAACTTGCTTTCACTTTTCAAGACAAGCCACAAACCATCTCTTCATATGTGAACCTCACTCACCTCTCAAGTAGACCTAGGAACTTTTGCTCTGAGATTTGAAAGCAAGTTCAATGCAGTTTCATGATTCTAAGTGTGATCTGGAAGATATTGTCCTTTTAAAAGGTTTATAGTCCACACTTCTCATTTCATTTCAAAGACTTACAATTAATAATTTGGCTAAAATATTGTCAATCCTAGAATGGGTGAAAAAGCAAAGCTTTAATAACTCACAGTGGAAGGAGTAGCATCTATGAGGTGATGAACTGTAGAATCCTTGGGGTGAATATACCTTTGTTTGTGGATAGATGTGAGCAGGACTGAAGCCACCTTATCCTGCTGTCTAGTTCTAAATTTGTTTTCCAAGTCTGAACTAGCTTGTGGTAGTCACCTGACTGGTGTGCCTATGTGATAACCTGTGTGATAACCATACAAAGTGATAAGCATATGGCCTGTATGGCAAAACACTTATCTTGTAAACTCTTTCATAAAACTTTTAACAATGTTTTCTAAAAATATATAATTTTACTATGAAGAGTATATTTTTACCACCATAGGATTAGCCCAATTTCTCTACACTACTATAAGATTAGCACATGTCATTTGTATTAAACTCCCCAAGGCATAAGAGACTAACCTTTCAGTTGCTCTTCAGCTCAGTCTTCTGACTCAGTGCTGTGGACTCTGCCCCAGGTGCTGCTTTGTGCAGAGCTCTCACTGGACTTCAACTGACTGTGACTGTCACTCTGTCCATCTGGAATGCTCTGTTCAGCTCTCTGGGTGTACTAGTGTCTGGATCACGGTGAGTACCACTTCTTAGGTTCTAGATCACAGTGAGCTCCAGTGCTCAGTCTCCAGATCACCATGAATTCCAGTGCTGCCTGTTGCACCACCCACTCTTCACGGGGCATGTTGGCTTGGTGGAAGAAAGACTTTACACAGCTGGCACTGTCTCCAGCTTCCAGCTTATGCCATGGGTGGGCTCCCCTCTGTCTTGCAGTGAATGTGATAAATGGTCAATAAAGCTTTGCACTTGGGAGATTGTCTGAGTCTTGGGATCTTTGTTTGGCAGATGCACTGAGTACCTTTGGCTCCTCTGGGCCCCAGTGTGGCCTAACTCACAGGGCCCTTTGGCCTGGAGAGTAGCCTCCACAAATAAAACTTGGCATAGTTGTCAGGATCCCAACACCTGAACTGGAGCTAAGGAAAAATCTAGGACAAGCAATAGCATGAAGAGTAATACTTGGGATTGACCAAGTCATGAGCAGGATTGAGAAAACTGCCTCTTGTTGGTAGACCCTCACTGGATTCAAAACTAGCATATTGTCCATGGGGGAAATTGACAAGATGATGAATTTAGTGTGGTAGTTTAAAAGTGTACCTGTCATGAGGATATATATAATCTGAGAGAATAAGAAAGAGAAACAGACCAAAAATGAAGGAAAGGCTACCATAAAACTGCCTCAAGTTGGTAAGGAAATATTGATGGGCCCTATGGCACTACAACACCTATGTCATCTAACAAAAAGGAACTATCAGCGCTGCTTTTCAAGCTCTCATAGATATAGATGAGGACAGAATGAAGGGAGAAACCCTTGCCTGCAGAAACTTACAGGGAGAGAAGACCACTGATTATATTAATTCCAAGGCAATTTCTACAAAGGAAATGGCTAATTATAGACATGGTTTGTCTGAACCTCAAGTAATAAGAGAAACTAGAGAAATGACCAGAAAGGAGATACTACAGATTAGGAAGGTTTTTGCACAGATCTTAGACAGAGGAGGGAACTATCCAAAATCTGGAGAAATGGAGCCAAACCATGATAATGTCTGGACAGGAAGGTCTAGCACTTGGTAACCTAGCTGAAGACCCACACATAAAGCAACAGAGTAATGATATAGCCACCCAAAACGTGGAGGTAAATTCATGTTTATGGCACTGGATACAAACAGCCTATAGGCAGACCAAACCTTCTCTTGGTGTACTTGGTACTCTCAGGGCTGGAGTCAAACAAGCATGTAGAAGGTACCAAGATGTTGAAAAAAATGGCATTATTTCAGAAGGAGTAATACACAGGGCTGGAATGGGACACCCTTCTGGGACAACAAACTACTGGGGAAGTGAAAAGAACCTTTTTGTTATGTGCACCTAAGCATTTACAATTAAACTATCTGCAAATTATACAGGAAGCAAATATCTACCAAGAACAGGGTGAAAACCTGAGAGTACTCCGGGACCTGGTGGGACAACATAAAATCACCTTTGTCACCGGGATTAAACAAATGCCTACAGAGGAAAATGAAGGACTGAAATATCAAAACTTTCACCTGAAACCAGGGCGAATTGAATCACTGAATCAAAATTTTAAACAGCAATCAAAAATAAACAACCCCCCACAAAAAAATACAAAAATCAGAGGAGGCTGTGGGCCTTATCACCCAAAACTGGGAATCTACAGGAAAAACAGCCCCTTCCAAACCAACCCAGGGACCAAGAAGAATGAAGAACCTGGCTGGAAAATTGGAAAACATCATTGCTAACGTGACCCAAGGTCTCACAAATCTTACCTGGGTCTCAACAAGTGACTTGAATGGACCAACCTTGGTCCAACACCTCCTTCTGATATATATCAATAGTATAAGGTGGTGGAGGAAGTAATCACCCGATTGTGAACTTTATGATATATGAAGGAGGTGTAATTTGTGGGAAATTTCTTTTGGATATAGGGAACCAAATTTCTGTACTAAATATAATACAAATAATCATGGGGAAAGGCACCCTCACAAAATAACAGAAGGACAAGGGGGAGCAACCTTAGTAACATACACACATGTACACTCTATTGAAACCAAAATTGAGACCAAAATTGTTAGGTTAGCATCAGTAGACATTGAACCCATAATGTTGCCCATCCATTCAAAAATAGCTTAATAAAATAATACAGAATTCCTCTTGATGAATGAATATTTAGAGGGGAGATATAAAAATATGCATAAAAACTTTCACAGATTAAACTTTCAGGTTATTTGATTCTTTTGAAACAAATCATGTGAGTGAATGGCCCTTTGATGATGTCAGCTGTAAAGGATACAGGTCTAGGAGGTGTTCAGAAATGTCCTCCAAGGACAACCTAGCTCAACTCAACAAATATCCAGAATAACAAGAGATGAGAAAGAAATGGAGAATTTTTTACTCTGAGTCCCTTCATTTGAAGGCAGTTTGACAATAACCATAAAATAGTTGATTTGTATTCAATTGTACATTCCAAGTGCTATTTAAATTAATACAGAGGTACATAAGTGGGAGGCTGTTAAGGTAACATTTTGAAAATTACTATTAAACATGAAGGACAGGCATCTTGCATACAGGTAAATAGTTCACAATAAATTTAAATAAATTTAATGGCACATTATTTAAAATCTCTGTCACCTGTGAAACAAAGAAGAAAGAAATGGCATAACCTACATCATGGACTTGTTGAAACAATGAATATGTTAATGTACTGAACAAGCAAAAACAGTTGTTTTGGGCCGGGGATTTAACTCAGTGGTTCCGCTGCCTGCCTCGTAAGCACAAGGACCCGAGTTCGATCCCCGGTACCAAAAAAAAAAAAAAAAAAAAAAACCCCAAAACCCAGTTGTTTTATATATTAAAACTCAATTTTTATTATATTTGTAGCCTTATATTAGTAACCTGCAAGTAAAATTCCCAATGACATTACTCTTTATAGAATTACAAACTGTACTTATTTAATGTAATTTCAAAGTACATTATAATATTAACATATATTAAATGTTAAAGATAAAGGATTGCAGCATTTTCTATTTCAAATATGGTACTTTACATTTATGGAATGAAATAAGGACTGACAAATTAGAGACTCTGGGCTAAATTTGGTAACCACTTGATTTTTTTTTATAACATGATTAAAACTTTAAAAGTTCACCATTTTAGCCATTGAAAATGTAGCAATTTATTTACAATGTTCTGTAGCCATGCTTATAGGGAAAGGTAATGCAAGTTTCCAGAGCCCCCTGCAGTGGCGCTGGCCTCTGGAAACCCAGTATGACATCTGCAAGATAGAAAAGTGGGAATTAAAAGTAACACAGAGACAGAAACGAGAGAAACTGAGTCTCAGGATGATCAAAGCTGCTCTGGGAAGCAAAGACAAAAAACTCCCAGTGTTTATTCATTACAAGTGTGGGAAGGGGGCAGCCCTTTGCCACACCTGCTGATAACAAGTATCAAGCAGGCAGGACTGTAGAATGAGGGCAAAAGCACATCTTTGCTGAAGAGAACAAACAGTTAATTCAGAAAGGATGAATTTAGTTGGAGTCAGTTGAGCTTGACTGGGAGTGAACTCAGTCCAGCTCTGCTACTTCCAATATAACACAGCTGAATTATGGAGGTGCAAAAAGCTTGTGCCAATACAGCCTGATAATACTGAGCAGAGGCGTCTAGTACCCATCCTCACTAAAAGAAAGATAATTTTCCATAGTTTAAAATGAATCTTTAAAATCTTCTTATGGCTCCAGCTGGCAGAACAGGATTATTTGTTGGAATCATTGCATAGGCCATGTAAAAATCAAGACACAAAAATTATGCTTTTAACTTCCACATTCCACTTTTCTTTAACATATGCAGCTATGGAAAGAAAATTAGAAGAATTTTGACCCACCCACTTCCACAAAGGCACTTTGAAATTTGCCACAGACCAGGTCTTGAGTGAAACAAAATGAACTAGTGAAAGTTATTTTTAAGAAAAATCATCGTAACTCCTATGTATCATACTAAATATAAACAGCAAACAAAGAAAAAACACATTTCCTCAAGAAGATGTACAAAATCTTGACCGAAACAGTAAAGCTCTGAGCATTTATACACCTTCACAAGTCATTGTCATAGAGACCATGCTATAGCTGGGTGCTCTTATTAAGACCACAAAAATGCTACTCCCTGAAACTTCCAAACCAGGGCCATGATAGCTTCTTGGGTTGAGTAGGCTACTGACATCTGCCACACATATTGTCTATCATTGTATTGCAAAGGCTAAATTCCAAGTAAGCATCAGCAACAAAAGTCTTTCTTATTCCATTCATACAATAATAGAGAAAAGTTCTCATTGGCACAATCTAATGAGTACAATGGGCCCCAGCCCACTCACAGGTTTCAGAATGAGAGAGAGGAACTAAAATGTAGATCCTAGGGTAGTGCCTTTCTCCTAAAACAAGGATGCCACTGCAACTGATATATGGACCTGCCCCCAACTCTGGTAACAAGTAATCAATCACGAACCTCTCCCCAAGGTTGTTTATTGAATTTTAAAAATTTTGAGGTATGTCAAGCTAAAGATTACTGATAATCTTACGGGTGTGCATGCGTGTGTGTGTGTACATGTGCATGAACAAACATATAATAGGAATCTGCTCTCTTCATGAAAAATAAATGAATCCAACATTTCAAATCAGCCAAAAGGAAGAATGAGAATGTCACAAACAACAGTGAATGGGCGAAAAAATATTTTAAAAAATCATTATTTATAAAAAAATATACTGGAAGTTGTGAAAACAAGTAACACAATAAAAAAAATGCTAAGTGTCCTGAACAATAAATTTGAAAGAGCAAAGGAACTTGAACTTCACTAAGTACAGATTTTATAAGCAAACCCTCCCCCAAAACACAGAGAAATAAGGAACAAAATAAAGAACACCTTACAGAATGCTGAGGAAAACCATTTTCTCTGCCATCAAAGTGTTAGTGCCAGAAGAGGAAGAGAGAGAAAGGAACAGAGAAAATGTTCAAAAAAATATTGCCTGAAACATTCCCGTAAATGATGACGAACTTTTACCTCAGATATATTTAAAAGTTTGAAAAATAGAAATAAAATAGGCTAAAACACAAATATGTCATGGAGGAATAAATGCTGGAAGAGAAAGCCAGAAAATCTTTAAGCAGCAAGAAAAATAATAATACATGCTCAAAACACTACAACTTTTGCAGAAGATTAACAGGGAAATAGAAGATCTGAAAAACACTATAAAATAAATAGAACTACAAATATTTAAATTTAGAGTCCTCTTGAAACAAAATGTACAGTTACCTCAGAAGTACATTTACAACTCAAAGGCTGCACCATACAAACATTATTTTCAAATCTCAATCAAGGTAAATGGATTCAAATCAAAGTATGTGTTCAAACCAAATAAATATGACATTAAACTAAAGTAACCAAAAGAGACTTGAGAAATCAAAATTGCATGAAAAATCAACAACATATTCCTAAACAACAAATGTTTGATAGAATCAAAAGTATGATTAGAACATAATTTAGGGATTTAAAAAATATACGTAAACTAGTGGTGAAAAACCGTCTAAATGCCTATGGTAATAGAAAAGAAAGATCTGGCTCTCTATGATTGGAATTGGGCAAGTCAGTCTGTTCTCTGATCTTGGTTACCAAAATTATAAAAGGAAGGATTTGGACTATATGTATGTCACTACATATATTCACTACACAAATACATTCCATAACATGATGTGCTCTGCCAAATAATCCAAGTTTCAGACAAATGGAGAGTCCAAAGGTATCTGGTCTTATATGACAATTTCCAAAATTAAAATGCAAATTGAGGAGGCTCCCTGGGTGCCATTCCACCACACCTGGGGCAGAGGAGGTGAGCCAATCCCAGTACCCAAGTGGAGGCTCCCTGGCTGCCATTCCACTGCTCCCATGGGCAGAGGAGGTGAGCCGAGTGTGCACCAGCAGCACCGCCACTCCCACCTGGAAATAAGAAGACACATAAACAAGCCTCAGAAACAGACTTCCATCACCTACAGCAACCCCAAAGGGATGGAACACTCTGATACTCAACAACCTGGACTCCCTGAACTCGCAACAAAAGAGGATTTGTAAAACATGAAATCAGAAATAATTTCTCAGATAACAGCAGAGATTGTGCCCATAGTGCAAGACATGATTAATAAATCTAGAGAGGACACAAATTAAAAAATAGAGGAGCTGAGGAACATGATGGAATCCCATCATAGGAAACAAATGGAATCCATAAAACAAATACAAACAGATTTCCAGGAGATTAAAAACTCCATTGAAAGTCTATGCAGCAGAATGAACCAATGTGAGGACAGAATTTTATATATAGAAGATAAGATTACAATTAGTGATCAGGAGAAGAAAAAAATTGCTTTAAAATTGTAAGGGACCATGAGAAATCAGTGCAGCAGCTGCTGGACGATGCAAAGAAGAATAACATAAGACTGCTTGGAGTCAATGAAGAAACAGGAGAGAGTGCAGATGACCTAAAAAACAAAACTGTTCAGAGAAACAGTGGCAGAAAACTTCCCAAGAAGGGGAAAAGAACTTGACATACAGATAAGGGAGGCATATAGGACTCCAACTGGCCTTGATCAAAAAAAATCTACACATAGGCATGTAATAGGATTCCAGAAACCCAACAGAGGAACAAAATTCTACAAGCAGTGAGAAAAAAAATCACATACAAAGGAAAGCCCATCAAAATCACAGCAGACTTCTCAATGCAAACCCTCAAAGCAAGAAGAGCTTGTAGTGACACATTTCAAGCCCTAAATGAAAGCAGCCTTCAACCCAGATTGATGTACCCTGCAAAACTATCTTTCAAAATTGACGGAGAAATAAGATACTTTCGTGATAGCACCTTAGGAACTTCATGATTACCAAACCAGAACTCCAAAACATTTTAGCCAGTATCCTAGGAAAAGACAATGAGGATCACAACCCCAGGAAGCCCAGCAGAATGAATCCATGACAAATTAAGCACAAATGGGGAGAATACAACAAAAAGAAAAAGTTATGACAAGGCTTTTAAAACTTTTAACTTCATCTCCCTAATGAGTGTATAATTCAATCTTGTTATTGTACTGATTAGTATTGTTCTGATTCTAGTGTTGCACAGCTTTCCTTGTGCTGTACTGGCTATTTATCATCTTCTTGTGTCCACTTTTTAATTGGTTTGTCTATTAATGAGCTATAAAAATTCTTCATATATTCTGGTCATAGTTCATATGCATTGTAAATATGATGTGTTTAAGGACTACTTTTCATTTTAACGATGTCATTTAAAGTTCTAAAATTTGATGGAATATCATTTATCACATTTTTTCTTTTATACATCATGTTTTTTGTATCCTAGGAATTTTTTTCCCTACCCTAAATTGACAAATATTTTCCCATGTAATTTCTTCTTAAACATTTATAATTTTAGTCTTTCATATTTAGCTTCATAGATCCTTTCAAGTTATTTTTATTGTGGAAATAAAGGGGTGAGGTTAATTTTTTATATACAGATATCAGGTGTTCTCCTGCCATTTGCTGAAAACACTATATTTTCCTCTGTTTTTGAATTGAGTTTATATTCTACAAAATGTTAATGTTAAATAATCTTTCAAAACTCAGTGGACCATATATGTGTGATTCTATTTCTAGATTCTTTGTTTTATTCCAATGATCTGTATGTCTTTCCCGACACCAACACTGCCTTGATTACTGTAGATATAGAGGAAGACTTAAAATTAGGTACTAAACGTTTTCCAACACTGCTATTTTCTCTTTCTTTTTACTTTTCTAGGTCCTTTGTACTCCTTCATAACTTTTAAATTTCAATATCCAATTCTTCATTTATAGCAAGTATACATAGACCTGAATATTTATAGATACCTTGTGTTTTCTAATCCTGCTAAATTCAAATACAAGTTTTATGGGTTCCTAGAGATTTCTTAGTATTTTCTCTGTAGATGATCATTTTGCTTCTACCTTGTGAATCCTATATCCTAATTGTATCATTTTATTTCCAGACTATTTTGGTTTAGGCCTATGTTTCAAAGTTTAATGGACAAAAGAAGAGTAGGCATATCTGCTCTTGATCCCCACCTTAGGGGGAAAGCATTGTATCTTCTCCATTCATGTAAGTCATTTGTGCTGGAAGTATGGAGTACCTGTCTTTCATCTGTTGAGAAGGTTCTGTTCTACTTCTAGTCTCCTGATAGCTTTTACCATGAACAGCTGTAGAATTTAGTCCAATATTTTTTCTCCAAATAGTGACAGGATCATATGGCTTTTTCCATTCCTCTGTTAAAATGATGACTTTTTGGGGGGGATCTTCCAATGCTGAACCAACACTGCCATCCCTATAATAAAATCACTTTCTACATACTGCCAGATCTGATTACTAATAGTTTGTTTTATGAAACAAATTTCTATCTATCTTCATAATTTTTTCTTCTTTTATCTTTATCCAGTTTTAGGATTAGCATAATGTTGATTTTCTAAAATGTGGGGAGAAGTGTTCCTTCTTTTTTCTTCTTTAAATGTATGATACAATTTATCAGTTAAAATGTATGTGAGCCTATTGTTGACATATAGGTAGGTTTTCAAGTTAGGAATATACTTTCTTTAATAGGTCCTATTCAAATTTATATTTCTTCTAGAGTTAGTTTCATTAATTTGTCTTCCAAGGTGCTTCTTAGAAGTTGTCAGATTTATTTCAAGAAAGATTTTTTGTAATATGCTTTCTATATCCTTTTAATTCTGTAAAATCTGTGGTAAGGTCTCCTATATCTTTATATTATAATTTTAAAAATGTATAATTGACATTGTGCAATAGGAAGAAAAGGTCTAAAGGAGCAGTGGAAGTGGGAGGGGTAGGGGAAAGGTGAGAAGGGGAAAGAAAAAATGTGAGAAAAGAAAAAAAATGGGAACAAAGTCTTTGCACATAGGGAAGGGTGGAGGGGGTGGGTAAGGGGGGGGGCAGGGGAAGGGGAATAAAATAGAACCAAGATACTCATGTAATGGTACAAGATCCCAAAGATGAATGTAACTGTATTTTATACCTAAAATGTACAAATAAACTTAATAGGAAAAATGGAAATGCCTGAAACCTCGATTCTGTAGACCTTTCACCATCTAATGACCCTCCCTCCACTGAATTCCTCCCAGGTTTCTGATGAGACTATTTATTTCAGTTTGTCTACTTATATTGAAATCTTGAGGTCCAATTCATTGCTATGGAATTTTTTCCACTACAAGTGGATGTTTCAGGAAAACATTTCTGCATTTTAAAATTTTATCAAATATGAAAGAGTGAGGATTAGTGAATTTTAGAATGTTATCAAAATATAAGAAACCAAAAATAGGTTATTCTATAGTAAAGAAGAAAATAACAAGAGGCAAAAGATATAAGATCCAAAACATATGGTATACAGATTTACAAAATTCAAAGCTAGAAAAAGGAAAGACTAGTGATGATTAGATCAACAAAAGTGAAGCGGAGTTCTTTCAAAGATGAGCATTTATTACCACATCTTTAAAAAGAATGATCGAAAAAAAGACCATGGAAAAATAGAGATCTGAGAGTAGAGCTATTGCTAACAACAACAACAAAAGCCAGAGTAAACAAGTTGAGAGAGAGCACCATAAGCAACAAATGGGATAAATGAGATTAGATGTTCAAATCACAATAAAAATATATTCTCTAATATATACTAACAAAGAAAGAAAATGTAAATACTGTCCCATACAAAACAGAAGCATATTAAATTAAAAATCAAAATCTACGTACAAAGAAAATCCCAGGCCCAGAAAGTCTTATAAATTTAAATTTAAATTTCACTTTTAAATTTAATTATTTACTTACTTATCTATTTATGGTTGCACTACATGATTAGATTCATTTGGGAAACTGATACTTCAAGGAATCATCTTTTCAGAAGCATTTTAAATTCTTTATTCCCTTTCCTAATTTCTCTATTCCCAATTCCACTTTGTCCTTCCCTTCTGCAAAAGATATGCCTCCTTGTTTTGACAATATCTTCTTTACTTTACTCTGTAATTAATTTATATTTTGGGGTTCTCATATGGGAGGAACCATGCAATGTTTAACTTTCTGTGTCTGACTTATTTTAGCTAACATTATGGTCTCAAGACATATTCATTTTCCTGCAAAGCAGACAGCTTCATTCCTCTTGATGGCTGCATAATATTCATATGTTATCGTGCTTTGTGTACCAGTTCACCAGTTGATGGCATTCTAGGCTTTTTGCAAATCTCAGCCAATGTGAGTTGTACTGCTATATGGATAGGTATGCATATACCAATGAAATACAGTATTTTAAACTGTTTTTTGGCATATGGCCAGGAGAGGCATAGGTGGCTCAAATGCAATCTCTATTTTTAGATATTTTGAAAAATCTCAATGAATTTCCATAGAAATTCTACCAGTTATTTCCACCAACAATTTAAAAAGTTTCTTCCTCCCCCGACATATCCTTGCCAATATTTTTTGCTCTTTTATTCTGTATCATGCCCATTCTTATTGAAATAAGATGAAATCTCACGGTTGTTTTGGTTTGAATTTCCCTAATGGCTAAAGTAATTGAATTTTTTGTGTATTTCTTGACAATTTGTAATTCATGTTTAGAGAAGTGTCTATTTAGTTCATTTGCCCGGGCCCTGATTGGGCCATTACTATTTGGGGGGGGTAATTTTTAGATTTTTATATATTCTAGTTGTTAGTACTCTATAAGAAGCTTATTATACAACATTTTCCATTATATATTCTGTCTCCTCACTTTGATGACTCTTTCCATTTCTGTGCAGATGGTTTTATTTTGTTTTTAATTTGATATAATCTCATTATTATCATTGGTATTGTTTCTTTGTTGTTAGGATTTTGTTCTGGAGGAATTCTTTGCATGTGCCTATGGCTTTTAGTGCTTCCCATATGTTATCTTCTAGGATTCTTAGAGATCCTATTTTATATCCCTGTTTGATTCATTTTGCCTTGATTTTAGTACAAGGTGATAAAAAAAAATCTACCTGGTTCCATTTTTCTGCTCATTGATAACTGGCTTTCCCACCATAATTTGTTAAAAGAGGTTATCTTTTCTCCAGTCTATGTTTTGGCCCCTTTATCAAAGATGAGATTACTAAAGGTGCATGGGCTGTTTCTATGTCTTGTATTCTATTCTTTTGTTCTACATATTTCTTTCTGTGTCAGTATCATAGTGTTTTGTTATTAAGGTTTCACAGTAGAATTTAAAATCTAATGTTGTGATTTCATCCACTTTGTTCCTTTTGCTCATGATTGATGTGGCTGTGTCTTCTTTGGTGTGATATAAATTTGGGCATTTTTCATTTTTTCCAAAGAATATCATTGGTATTTTAAAAGACATTTCATTGAATCTAAGTACACTTTTATTACCATTACTGTTTTAATGATATTAATTCTACTTATGCAGGAAGACAGGGTATCTTTAAATTTTTTTAATGTTCAGTTTAATTTTGTTCTTCAGGGTTCTATAGCTTTTGTTATAGAAAACTTTGACCTTCATGATTTGGTTCATTCCTACGGATTTAAGTTCTTTTTGAAGCTATCATGAATGGAATAGGTTTCCTAAAGTCATTCTTCATAAGTTTTGTATTGGTGTACAGGATATTTATTTTTAGTGTTGATTTTGTGCTCTGTTACTTTGCTGAATTTATAAGCTCTAAGGGTTTTCTGGTAGAGGATTTTTAATGTTTTCTGTAAAGTATCATATCATTTGCAAAGAGACTTTAACTTCTTTTCCATTTCACATATTCTTTTAATTTCTTCCTCTTGTCTAATTTCTGTCTAAAGGTTTGAATTTTATGCAACAGGAGTAGTAAGAGAAGACCTTCCTGACTTCTTCCTGATTTTAAAGTCTGACTGTGGTTTAAAAGTTATATAGAAAGACAGATAGATGATAGATATATCCTAATGTATCAAAATAGCTCAAAAATGACCGTATGTGTGACTTATCAACTGATCTTCAAGCACGGGTGTGATGATTAATTGTGATTCATGAATTCAGCTGGAGAAAAATGCCTAGTAGGTTAGTACGGCATGGTTCTGGGTGTGCCTGCTGGGTGGTTGCCAAGGTGCCTGGAACTTATGACAGCAAACTAATGGGGAACGTTCCACCTGCCTGTGGGTAGCAGCAACCAATAGGCTTGTACCCTGACTGATATTTAAAGGGGGAAAGATAAAAGAAAGTACCCCTATTTTTGAAAAGCTTCACTCTGCCTAAGCAAGGAATCATTTCTCTGACATTACCTTAGGACACTGGTCTCCAGTTCTTTGGTCTTCAAATGTTGACTCCCCAGTGACCTTCCAGGGATCAGATCTTGAATTGGCATTCGCTCCTTGATTCTTTCCTTTTCATTGGATTCCAGCTTCTGGAGCTAAGCAGATGTTGGATCCTCTGGCTGTCCAGCATGCAGATGGCCACTGCAGACACTCCTGTTCCAAATCCTGTAAGCCTACTGAATACATCTTCTTGCAGAATTATATTTTCTGTTCATGCTGTTGGTCTAGAGAACTTTCTTCAATAAAATGGGTAAGATAACTGTAACAAATGTTATTTTGAAAACCAGATATCTCCATGCAAAGAAATAAAATGGACACTCACGTTTCAACACACACACACACACACACACACACACACACACACACACACCAAAAAAATAACTCAAAATAGATTAGGGGCTTAAACAGAAGGCCTGAAATTATAAAATATCTAAATAAGAACGTAGAGGAAAACTTCACTGTATTGGTATCATAAATAATTTATTGGACATGATACCAAAATCTCAGACATCAGAATAAAAATAGATAAGTACAAATTCAAGTAATAAATTAGCTGTGTATCAAAACAGTAAAACTGTGGAAAGAAAATCTGAGAAAATAAGTGTAATATATATTTCATAAGGGATTAAATCCAACCTATATAGATGATTCTCTTTCTTCAACAGAAAATGAAAACAAAATGAAATATGTTAAAAAAATTTGGCAGAGTATTTAAATACATATTTCACCTAAGAAGATATACGTATGGCGGAAAGCTACATGTCAAAAAGCTCAGCATCTCTATTCAGAAGCATGTTGATTAAACTTCAAGGAGATATCATCTCATATCTGTTTGGATGACTATTATAAAAGGAGACATAGATGCAGACAGAGAGGAGAGAGAGGCATAGAGACAGAGACAGACAGAGAAAGAGACAGAATAAAAGATATTTTGTTAGAAATATTTTATTGTACCATTATAATACTTTTACAGTGTTGGGGACAAAATAGAATATTTCAGACTATCAAAAAGTGTTTTGTTTATGGAAAACAAAAATTAAAGGTGGGAAAATCATATCATCTATTAGTCTCACCTCTTAGTGTTTATCTAAAAGAGTTGAAACCAAGGGCACAAAAATATTTGTGTTCCAATGTTTCTTGCAGTATTATGTGTGATATCTAATATGTGAAAACAACAAAACACCTATTATTTCATGAGTAGATTTAAAGATAGCATATGCTTAGAGTAGACTATCATTCAGCCTAATGATCTTATTACTACACATTTATATCCTGTATTGTATGCACATGTGTGGTAGGAGAAATATACCAAACTATGGCCTTCTGGTTGTTGCCTGCAGACTCAAACTGCCCTTGTTATTTTTAGCAGTTATGAAGCTTTTAAGTTTTGAGGCCTATGTGGAAGAATTTATGTGACTAAGATCATTCACTTGAAGAGAATAATGGGACCTCAGGAGCATTCTCTTTTGCTTTGTGTTCAGTGGCAAACACGAAATGAGCTGCTTTTTCTGCCAGGTGTTCCCTGCCATATTCTGCTGCACTTCCACAGGACTGCAAGCAATGGAATATGGCCACTATGCACTGAAACCTATACCACTCTGTGGCAAAATAGAACTGTTTCCCTAGTAATTCACTTCCCTAAGTAATTTGTTACAGTAATGTAAAAATGACTAATACAGAAAACTGGTACTGAGAATGGCGTCCTTGTTGTGACTATATGTGATAATATGATTCGGAAGATTTTGGAACTGGCATTTTGGAGGGTTTTGGAAAGATTTGTGAAGTAGGTGGACAAAAGTGAAGACTACTATAAGAAGAGCTTACTGATTGATTCAAATTTGATCTCAGAAGACCAGAATACTAACAAAAATATGGAGAGTAAAGATCATACTCTGGTTTAGAAGAAAATAAGGATTTTTGTGGGATCTGTGCTAGAGGCCACTGGAAATAAAATTTCAAGGGGAAGTGCACTCAGGCTGCAGCATGGATATTGCTGATGGCTTTTAGCCAGATTTATGATGAAAATCTGGCACAACACTCAGACAAAAAGATTTAGGGAACTTGCTTTTTTGGAAAAAAGAAGCCCATTTTTTGTTACCAAAGAAGGTACTGAGATTAACTCTATTAAAAAGAGTCCAAACTACTCACAGGGGAAGAAAAAGAAACACACATTGAAAACATTTCACTAGTCTGCAACATCCTACCTATCAAAGGTTCAAAGGTGCAAATATATAAACTGTTTTAAAAGATTGTTTGAGAAGGAAGACTTACAGCATAGTGCCTGCTATATTGACTGAGAATGTTTAATCAGGTGACATTTGGGGAAGGGGTTAGTCGTTTAAGGCTGATCCACAGAAATATATAATAACTATAATTTAGGGTTTCTAGTGCTATACCCCCACACTGACTGAGGAAATCAGCCATGGGAGAGACCCACAAAATGAATGCAGCCTAGATTTGTACTCTCTGAGAAATTTGAGTTTAGGCTTAGACGGACATGGACCACACCATCCTTAATGAGCAAGCAAGACTGGTGAGTGTAGGTTTGAAAGGCAGCTGGACCTGAAAGTGGTGGCACAAATTTCACCAATTGGCTTAACACCTGCCCTGTGGTCTCATCCAGTGGCGAACAGTGATCTGTTTGCTTTCCATGCCAACCAACATGAGCACGGAAACACCTTGGCTTGGAAGTTTGCATGGCTTCAGATGCACGGGTAGTGTATAGCTGGAGAAATGGGCACCTCACAGAAACACAGGATATAAAGCTAGGTGAAGAAAACTGTGGCTTGCTGGCTTGCAAGATTTTAGAACCTGGAAAGAAAAAACTCATTAATATATACAGATCAATGTTTGTCTTTTATTTTCCTTTATTTTATTTGAGATGGTTGGGACTTTTTCTATTTTTTTTTCTTTTCTCCTTTTAACTTGATTTCCATCCTTCTCACTTTTTTTATCCTTAATCTCTTCTTTTTTCATCTTACTTTTAGCTAATGCAAGTAATTTTCTAATACTCTTCAGAAGGATCCCCTAATTTACTTTTCTATGATTCTGTTTTCCACTGGTTAATTTTTCAAATTATACTTTTTTCATTTTCCTTTTTTCCAACTTCTCTATCTTTATTGGTACAACCACTAAATTTTATGATTTGTTACATAGCAAACTCTATGCTATTACTGTTGAACATTGATGTGTTGTTAGTGCAGGTATAGTTGTTTCATTTAGTATTTACTCTACGGCAATATTCGGTTGTCTTGGTATTTGTATTGTAACTACAGGTATCTTTCTGTGATTGAGGGTGAAGTGCTACTAGTTCTAAGGGTAGGGTAGGTAAATATCCAGATTGTCTTTGATATTAGTATTGTTGCTGATTTCATCGCTATTGACAAAATGGCAGAATTGGTACTAATAATTGGTTTTCTTTGTATGACAATATCTAGAATACATTTGCATTATTAACAATACCGTTATCCAATCCCAGAGAACTGGGTGCTGGGTGAAATAAATGGCAGCGTCTCCTCCCAATTAAACAGAGGGCTTGGATTTTTGGACAGAGGAAAAGTACTGGAGGCTGATCAATCTTCCTATCTGCCTAAAAAGGGGGCAGTGAGGGCTAAAGAAAAAAGATAATAGGGACATAATTTCAAAGTACACAGGAAACTGTGAGGGCAGTGCCAGACTGAGCAAAAGCATTGACACTCTGAGCTAGCTACTATTTATACATACAAACAAAAATTTGGGAGAGAGTAACAGTGACTCAGAGGGCAGCAGTAATCCTATGTTGATGAGGATCTCAGGTTGATGAGGATCTTAAGTTGATGAGGATGGTGAGAAGGGCAAAGAATTCTTACAACAGTAGTAGGGATGAGATGGCAGGCTAATAAGAATTTGCCCTTCTCCCACATGAAACATTTCTCTTTGTTTTATTACTACTCAAAGAAAAAAAAAGTCTTCATCTGGAAATCTTGCCCTTGAGTGTTCCAGCATCACAGGACCATTGAGGCCTCAGCTTTGAATGGAGATACAGGGAGTTATGTTTCAACATACCATAGCCAGCTCTCAAGCAAGGTGACATTGGGCCTCAGACATCCCTAATCATAATTTAATTATGAAATAATTTCCCCCAAATTTTTATTGAATGGCTTTCAACAGGAAAGTCTCATATTTAGCCAGTTCAGTTTATCTCTAAAGAGTAGACAATAACTAAAGTGATCTCCATACTAAAGGTATATATTACAAACTTATGCACTCAGTTCCCATGTACTTAACTCCATAAAACAAACACTACTGGAAACAAACACAAATTTTAAGGTAAATGGCAACAAAATTGAAATGGGGTCCACAATACCCCACTGTCACAAAGAGACAGACCAGCTACACAAAAAATCAGCAAAGAAACATTTGATTTGAACCAAATCATTGGAAAAATGGACCTAATATATACCTACAGTGTTCCACTTAACAACAGCAAAATACACATTTTACTCCACAGAATATAAAACTTTCCCCTAAGTATACCACATAGTAACCAACATGCTTAAAGAAATGTAAAAAATGAAAATCACCCCACGCATAATATCAATCATAGCTCAATGAAATTGAAAATCAATAACAAAAGAAACCATAGAAATCATGAAAATGCATGGACATTGAATAATATACTTTTCAATAAGTGATGGTCTTTATCATAAATGCATGTTGGATTTTGTCAAATGCTTTTTCTGCGTCTATGGAGATAATCATATGGTTTTTGTCCTTGGCTCTATTGATATAGTGTATTACATTGATTGACTTGTGTATATTGAACCATCCCTGCATCCCTGGGATGAATCCCACTTGATCAGGGTGTATGAATTTCTTGATGATCTTCTGCATTCTGCTTGCCAGTATCTTATTAAGGATTTTGGCATCTATGTTCATTAGTGAGATTGATCTATAATTCTTCCTTTTGTTTGAGTCTTTCTCTGCTTCGGGGATCAAAGTGATGCTTGCTTCCAGGAATGAATTTGGGAGTATTGCTTCCCTTTCAATTTCATTGAAGAGTTTTAACAGTAATGACAGTAGTTGCTCTCTAAATGTCTTATAGATTTCAGCAGTGAAACCAACAGAGCCTGGGCTTTTCTTTGTTAAGTTTTTTTATTACATTTTCAATTTCATCGGTTGATATTGGGTTGTTCAGAATTTTTAGGTCTTCTTCATTGAACTCTGGTAATTCATATGTGTGTAGAAATCTGTCCATTTCTTCTGTGTTTTCTAATTGCCGTATAGGTTCTGGAAGTAGGTATTTATGGTCCTCTGGATTTCTGCTGGGTCTGTTGTAGTTTCACCCTGTTCATTCCTAATTGCATGGATTTGGGCCTTTTCTTTCCTTTTTCTGATAAGGTTGGCTAAGGGTTCGTCAATTTTGCTGATTCTTTCAAAGAATCAACTCTTGGCTTCATTAATTTTTGTATCATTCTCTTAGTCTCCATTGCATTGATTTCTGTTCTGATCTTTAAAATTTCCTCCCTTGTATGAGCTTTGGGTTTGTTCTGCTCTTCTTTTTCTAGAAACTTGAGGTCCAGCATCAGTTTGTTTAATTGGCCTTGTTCTCTTTTCCTTATATGCAAATTCACTGCTACGAATTTCCCTCCTAAGATTGCTTTTGGTGTGTCCCATAGATTCCAATATGTTGTATTGTCATTGTCATTTAACTGAAGGAACTGTCTGATTTCTTCTTTAACTTCCTCTGTGACACATTATTCAGAAATGTGTTGTTCCATTTCCACATGTTTATGAAATTTTTCCAGGATCTCCAATTTCATCACTCTATGGTCTGTTAATATACAGAGGCTAACTTCAATCCTTTGCACTTACTTATACATGTTCCATGCATGAGTATGTGGTCTATTTTGGAGAATGACCCATGTGCAGCTGAGAAGACTGTGTACTCTTATTTTGTGGGGTGGAACACTCTTTAAACATCTGTTAAGTTTATTTGTTCAAGAGTTTGATTGAGTTCTAGTATTTCATTACTTATTTTTTGTCTAGTTGATCTACCTATTTGTGACAGTGGGGTGTTGACATCCCCCATTACTATTATATTAGTGCATATATGACTTTTCATGTCCCCATTAGTTTTTGTTTTGTGTAGTTGGGCACACTAGTGTTTGGTGCATAGATAGTTGTGATTATCATCTCTTCCTCTTGGATTGTTCCCTTTACAAGGATGTATTGTCCTTCTTCATCTCTCTTAATCAGTGTTGGTTTGAAGTCTACTTGATCTGCAAAGAGGATAGCTAGTCCTGCTTTTTTTCAGGTTCCCACGGCATGGAGTATTGTTTTCCTCCCTTTAACTTTCAGTCTATGAGTTTCATTTTGAAATAAGTGTGTTTCTTGTATGCATCATATTCTTGAATTTTGCTTCTTGACCCTTTCTGCCAGTCTCTTTCTTCTGATTGGTGAACTGAGACAGTTAACATTAATGGTTATAACTGAAATGTATTGACTTATCATTGCTATGACTTTTTCTTTTTGTTGGGTTCTCCCCCTTTACATTTAATTTGTTGTCATGCCAGATGGGTTCATTCTGCTTTGTCTAATGGGATTGTGATCCTCAATGTCTGTTCCTAGGATAGTGTGTAAAATTTTTTGGATTGCTGGTTTGGCATTCACAAAGTTCCTATAGTGCTCTTTGTTATGAAAGTATCTTATTTCTCCATCAATTTTGAAAGATAGTTTTGCAGGGTATATCAATCTGGGTTGGAGGCTGTTTTCTTTTAGAGCTTGGAATATGTTACTCCAAGCTCTTGTTGCCTTAATGGTTTATGTTGTTCTGTTGAGTTTCTGGAATCTTAACAATTATATGAATATGTGTAGGTTTTTATTCATCTAGGCTATTTGGAATCCTATATGCCTCAGTTGTCTGTATGTCAAGTTCTTTTCTCCTGCTTGGAACATATTCTGCCATTACTTCTGTGAAGACATTGTTTATGTCGTCTGGACTCTCTCCTGTTTCATCTTTGACTCCAATCCGTCTCATGTTGTTCTTCTTTGCATCGTCTAGCAGATGCTGGATTGATTTCTCATGTTGCCTTACAATTATGCAGCAATTTTTCTTTTCCTGGTCATTAATTGCAATCTTATCTTCTATATCTAAAATTCTGTCCTCACTTTGGCTCATTCTGCTGTGTAGACTTTCGATGTTGTTTTTTATCTCCTGGAAATCTATTTGCATCCGTTTAATGGATTCCATTTGTTTCCTATGTTGGGATTCTATCATGTTTCTCAACTCCTCTTTAGATTTATAAATCATATCATGCTAGGAACATAATCTCTGCTGTTTTCTGAGAAATTATTTCTGATTTCATTTTTTCTACATCCCCTTTTGTTGCCAGTTCAGTGGGTCCAGGTGGTTGAGTATCAGAGTGTTCTATCACATTTCCCTTTGAGGTTGCTGTAGGTGATCTGGAAGTCTGGTTTTGAAATTTATGTTTCTTCTCATTTCGACCTGGAATGGGGGGGGGTGCTCTTGGTGCCTGTGCACCTTACCTCTTCTGAGCTGGGTGAGGTGGGGCAGGGCCTGGGAGTGGCAGGATGGAAGGTGGAACAGAATCCACTACCTCTGGGCCTGGATTGGTGGGACAATGGCTCAGAAGCCCCTTCCTGTTGGCCAGGAGCAGCTGGACAGATGGTGACCCAAAAGCCCCTTCTTAAAGCTGGGCACAGCAGGATGGATGGTGGCCCAGAAGACCCTTTCTCTGGGCCAGGAATGGTGGGACAGATGGTGTCCCAAAAACCCTTTCCTGGGCCAGGAGCAGCTGGCTGGATGGTGGCCCAGAAGCCCCTTCCTCTGGGTCAGGACTCCCATATTTCAGAGATTCTAGAGCTCCATACAGCTGTTCACTTTCCTCAAAATGTGGTTGTTATTCAGTGCCCAAGGCATCAAGGAGAAGCACACTTTATTGAGATGGGCAGTAGAAAGGCCAATGAAGAGACAAGGGAGCTGCTGCCAGAGTGCTCCGTCTTGTGATCCATAAGTCTATAACCTACAGGACTCTCTGTTTATTCTGATAAGGATATTCTGCCTACCAACAACCAGAGATGGTCCCTTATTTCTAAGGGATTATGGGCCACCCCCAAGGGTCACTTCTTTCTATGGAGAATCTCAGCATGGAAAGTAATTAAGAGTACCTATGATATCCATTATCTAGGATGGAAAAACACCCTAAATTCAGTCACCAAATCCTTCCCTGGGGAAGGTCTAGATGCACTGATACAACATAATGTGAAGTATCTAAGGAACAATCTTCCAAATGCCTGAATACAACTATAGGAGAAATATTGAAGCAGTTATGCAGAGGAAGACTGTAAGTTGAATTTACCAACATGCTAAGACACACTGATATAGCCACTTCATGTTATTCCTAGTTGACGTCCATACTAGATGTATTGAAGACACTTCTACAGAAAAATGAAAAAGCCTGAGAAGTGATCAAGATCCTGGTCTGTGAGATTTTTTTCCAGGATTTGAAGTTACTCAGAATCTCCAAAAAAGATGATTGGTCCATCTCCCACTCAGTATTTACCCAGGGATTCTCAGATGATTTGAGGAATTGATATCAAGGTCATTGTGCTTAGAATCCCCAGTCTTCAGAACAGGTAGAATGGACTAATGGTATACTCAAAAGACACTTGCTGTAGTAGGCAGAAGAATATAAGGCACGTTAGAAACAGCTCTTACATGTGGCTTTATGCAGGTCAGAAATATGCCCAGATTTAAGGGTCTGTCTCCATTTGAACTCCTGCATGAGAGAACCATCCACAGAAACAGCATCCTCATCAGTGGGAAAACCAAGGGAGCCTTCAGGTAAGTGATATCCCTAGCCCATTCCAGCAAATTCTGTCAGCTTTGAGCCAAACAGATGCTGAACCCACTCCAACCCATGACCCCTGAGACCTTGGTACTTATCAAGGCTCTAGACTCATTGGAAAGGTAGCTATATGGTGGTTCTTTCAATCTTTATTGCAGTTAAAGTGACAAAACATGACCCCTGGATCCATAACTCCTGCAAAATTTTTGGTAAAATTCTCCCCAAAGCAAGAAGGTATGGAGGAGATGACATCTGTAGAGGAGGAGGACAAAAAGCCAGAGGAATCCCTCACTTCAAATATGATTAGTGAGATATGGGAAACAGTGCAAAATGTTTTGAATACCACAACCCTAGTTTGCTTGGATGTAGCTAAGGCTCTAGCTATGTGAGTGATGTATCTATTTAATGACAATGCAATGTAACATTTCTGTATAATTCTTTAAGAAAGGCAAAAGATAGGATCATTGGATAGGTTTCTTATTAAATTTCATGAAAAGAAAAAGATTACACTGAACCAATAGATAGCAGTGATTCCTTAGTGATAACAAAAGTCATCCTAAACAAGCACCATCCTGTATCTTGTCTCACTCACACCAACTCTGGATGTTTCCATAGGTAATTGCAGGTTAATTTCTTCATTTTTCTTTATATTCTCCATTATATTACAGTATTGTAATTTTTTATATATGAACATGTGGGGATTGTAGAATTAGTCTTCTGAGTTTCTATTACTTCTCAATTGGAAATCACTTTGATATGTGAGTATTTTGAGTTACAATCATGTCTTCAGAAAGAATTATTCACAAATGAAAGTTTTACTGTATATGGTTCTGATATAATGTCAATGAATCATTTGGTTTCCCCATACCTTTTTTCCCTTTGGAGTATGGAGGTATGCTATGGTTTTTTTCTTGGCTGTCCCTAAAAAGTGCACGCATTCATACCTCGACCCCTCCCCAGAGCACCACCAGGAAGCTGTAGAACATTTAGTATGTGGGGTCAAATGGAAGGAAGTTTTCATTGATCATTCCCAGTGTAGAGAATATTGGCAACCTGGCTCTTCTTTTTCCACTTTCATTTTCTCAGCCATGAGACAAAGGGCCTCTATGAACATACTTTCTCACCAGTGGCCCAAGAACAATGTTTGCACATGACTAGTGAAAACGCCAATGCTTTCAGTGAAAATAAGACATTCCAGTTTAGAATTTCATTATCTCAGGTATTTTGACACAACAGCATGAAGCTGACTAACATGGAGAGAATAAATTGAGCAATAAGAGTTCATTATTTTTAATAATAATATATAATTTTTTAATTGGCAGGAATTAGGTATATGAAGAATAACCAACAATTCCAAGAAAACTTCTTTTCACTAGGGTGAAGTGACTTTATCAAGAGACTTATGAATTATCCAGTGGGGAAAGACCTGAAGACTCTCCCACAAGGTTCTCCGTAGAGTACAGCAAATTGGTGACAACATTCTCACACAGGCAGTTATTCACAATCTGTTCTACAAAACCTCTGAGTTTCAAAGCACCAGAAACATTCAAAATGAAATTCTTTTAGTTAAAATGTGATGTGTCACAAGTATTTTGTTACAGGAACATGAAGTGAAATCAATCAAGAGAAAAAGTGGTTAACTCCATACAAAACAGAACTGCACAATACAGTGGATGAACTATTAAATATTGAATTACATACTCCAAAATCATAAGTCATATAGTATATATATTTTCTATCATCAAAATTTGTTTTAAAATGCCCCCAACTCACAGCATTCAAGAAATGCTGATTCAGCTATGTTATCATTTGATCTCTAGTTCTATGTAAAGGATGTTAAAGGTATAAGAACTATTTGATTATCATTGTTCTTGATAGTACCACAGAATGTATATAAAAAACAGGTGGTCAGAAATGACAAGTCAATCCTTAGTGTAAAATATCAGGTATTAAACTAAGGGAACAAACAAGATTTTATAACCCTGATGCCTTCTAGCTTCTGTTCGTTCATCTCAAGTCCACATGAACAGGGAGTTTATAGTATTTCTGTACTTTGAAGTAAGAGTTTTACTTTAATTTCTGGATTGATTTGTCTTTGGATATAACCACGAGAAAATAGAGAATAAACGTCAACTCTAGAAGCTTTACAGTGTGACAAGATACCTATGAAGTGGACCTCAGTCCTTCTGCTGAAGAAGCTATATGCAATTTTGTCTCTGTAAGCTGTAGAAAAGTGCTGATGTGGCTCACAGAATGCAGCCACTTGACCAACAAAAAGATCAACGAAAAGACAATCATGGATTCACTTGGCCACAGAGTTGGTGGCTATCTTGATATCATCAGTTTTCTTTCTTGTTGATCCCAATAAATCACTTGATATTCAATTTGAAGCTTACTCTATATCTTTGAGAAAAGTCATTTTGAATATGTTTGCACAAAATGAGTCAATTCCTGGATCTATGAAATTCCAAAATCATTGTAGACATATTATTCACCACTGTGTAAACCCTTTGAGTAATATCGTTTGATAACCTCACAAAGTCCAGTAGATATACAGTTTTGAATGAGAAATATGAAGTAAAACCTATGAGAAACACCCTTGCATGTCCTTCTTGAAGGAGCGATTGTTCCCTATTGTGCACTGCTAGCTCATTTACTTTAATTCCTCTTAGTGTAAAGTCTCCTCTTCAGTTTTGGCCTCGTATATGGAAAACACAATGAAGATTCAATTCCCTCCTTCCTATGTGCCTTTTATTCTGTCAGAATTAGGTGACCAACTGACATTCTTGAAGAGCATAATAAATACATGTCATGTGCTTTATTTTGCTTTTTCTTTAGTGGAATCAGTTTTAAATGAAGTTTTAGCTAAGTTGTGTCTGTAATTGTATTAGTGGAATGACTTTTTAAGGAGAATTGAGGAAATTGTTTCAACTTGTGCAGATCAATTTTCTGATTTATGAATTACAATATCCATTTAAATGCTCTAAATTGGGCTTTTAAATCTACATATTCATTAACAAATACATAAAATCATAAGCCTTCATTACTAAAATCTTTTTGAAAAGTAGACATATAACTAGTTATCTCATGCTTTATTTTACACAAACTACATTTCAATTACAGAATATATGAAATAAATTGAGAGGGAGTGCAAATCTCTATTTTATTACTTTGTAAAAGTTTTCCAGCTATTACTTTCATATACATAAGAAAGTATATATGTGCATGACACTTTGGTAATTTTTTAGTATGAGCTACATGTAATAGTTGTTGGTAGGATTTCAAACATGCTAAAACCTCAGAATTCTCTTCAAGACACTACCAGGATCAAGGGAGTAGCTTTCTATTTTTTAAATTATGGTGAGTAGGGCCAGGGATTGAGCTCAGTGGTTCTGGTGCCTGCCTCTCAAGTACAAGGTCCCGAGTTCTATTCCCGGTACCAAAAAAAAAAAAACAAAAAACCATTTATGGTGAGTACTCCTGGGAAAGCCATCTCTACAGGTATAGTATTTGTGATTGGTTGTGGAGCTTGAAATGTTTGATATTTATTTTACTTTTGCGGACTTGAAGAGAAAATAAATCCATGTTTAATTGTGCTCTGGCTAAATTCAGAAATTACTTGTGATTATAAATATACTAAATAATATTAGAGCTGAAATCTTAGTCATAATTTATTTAAATACATTTTAAAACATTAATTTCAGTATGTATAATATATACATATCTTGCAGGCATTATTTCAACTCTTTTCAGGAACTTCCACAGTATATTAATGTTGAAATTCTCTCATTCTTTTGGTTATCTATTTTTTTTCCATGCAGCAAGCCTTAGGAGATTTTTTTCAAATGACAGGGAAAGTTGATATATGTCTCCTACAAAGCTCATGGATTTGGAGTCTCCTTGCTTTTCGTATCAAATTTTCATTTTACTACAGGAATTTTCAGGAAACCTGCCAAAGCCTTGCCTAATATTCACTTATAGCTGTTTGCTGTAAGTATGCTATAAGTTTGCACTTTTGTGGGGGATGACTCTCCATTCCTCATTCAGAATGTTTGGCTCAATGTGAGAGGAATGAGCTTGGGGTAAAATGTCCTGCCAATTGTAGACTCATATTTCTATACCATCTCAAGTATCTTCATTTCATTATTTTCACAGAAAAATCTAAAATCTGGAATCCTTTGAAAATTCAGGGAGGTTAATTAACTCTTGCATGGTGTAAATCTTAAGAATCAATCGTTCTATAAAAAATATTTATCAAGTGACTACTATGTACCAGAAGTAAATGTTGGCTATAAAGAGAAGCTAAGTTGACAGTTTCTACAACACAAAGTCTTTATAGTCCACTGGGATAGAGAGACTAGAGCAAGTAGATTAAGCCTGTGGGGAAAGTGTTACCAGAAGGAAAGACAACAAAAGTTAAAGGAAATCCCAGCAAAGATCATGGAGTGCTTGATAATATAGGTGACCCCTGAACAATGTGCAGGATCAGCTGAAGGGATGAAAGGGAGAGGACAGCACAAGAAGGGAAGCACATATGGTAGTGGGGACTGTTTCCAAGAATTGCAAATTTAGTTCTAGGAATTGCAAGAGTTCTGCCAACAGGTGACAGAACCTGGACTAGAAATAAGGTTCGGTGAGGTGAATATGCCCATTAATTATATAAATAGCCTAAATTCTTATTGGGTTACAGGTGTAAAAACATAAATAAATACAAATTAATCACTTAAGAAGGAACTGGTACATTGTAATCCAGAGTAATATTGGTGGCTGAAATGATTCATGGTTTTTTATCACCAATACCATTTTTTGCTTCTAAAAGACTTACCTTGTCTTAACTTTGACGGACCCTACCCATAGCAAAAAAAGGAGAGCAATTGCTCCAAATGATTAAAATTTAGGAGTGTTTACACCTAGTTCATTTTATCATATGATAAACAATGAGGCATACATGAATCCGTATGATGTTCAGCCTTGAGGATTAGAAACCTACAATATGCCTGAAACAAATTACCACTTCTTTTTTCTAATTAAAGAAGCCAGTACAGGTAGTTTATGGGAGTTTCATCTACTACTATTAATATTAATTAGCTCATGTGTTTCTGACATGTTGGGTGTTTCATAATTTAACAGGAAGTGATTGAATTTCTGATCAGTACCTATTCCCAGGCAAAATTTTACACAATACATGAGCTGTTGATTTAAATGTCATATGAAAGAAGAGACTGAATTGGATATAAGAAAATGGAAAGACATCACTTGTTCCTGGGTAGGAAGAACCAATATAGTGAATATGGGAATACTTCTAAAACTGCTATGTAGATTCAATGCAACCCCAATGGAAATCCCAAGAGTATATTTCACAAATCTAGAGAAAACAATTCAAAAATTCACTTGGAACTGGAAGAGACCTAGAATAGCAAAAGCAATTCTAGGCAACAAAGACATGGGAGGGGGTATCTCCATTCTCGGATTGAAACTATACTACAAAGCCACTGTGATAACAACAACATGGAACTGACAAGGAAACAGACCTAAGGGTCAGTGCAATAGATTAGATGATGCAGAAACAAATCCAGAAATACACAGCCACCTCATCTTTGACAAAGGAGCCAACCACCCTCACTGGAGGATAGACAGCCTCTTTAATAAATGGTGCAGGAAAAACTGGATTTCAACCTGCCAAACATTAAAACTAGACCCATATCTTTCACCACACACTAAATTAAAATTTAAGTGAATCAAAGATCTAAATATTAAATCAGAAACACTAAACTTGCATGAAGAAAGCTTAGATAGAACGCTTAAAGACATTGGAATAGTAAAACACCACATCAACAAAACCTCAGTAGCACAGAAATGAGCACAAAGAATCAACAATTTGGATCTCATCTCACTAAAAAGCTTCTGCACAGCAAGAGAAAATGCCAACAAAGCTAAGAGACAACTTACAATGTGGGAAGAAATGTTACCAGCTGTTCCTCAGAAAAAGGACTACTATTGAGAATATATCTAGAAGTTCTAGAGTATATGAAGAACTTAAAAAAAATCAGACTTACCAAATTGACAGAACCAATCCAAAAATGGGCATCTGAAATATACAGACATTTCTCAGACAAAAAGTAAAAGCAGCAAATAAGCATATAAAAAAGTTTCAAAACCACTGGTCACTTGAAAAATGCAGATAAAAATAACAGTGAGATTCCACCTCTCCACAGGAAGAATGGGTGGTATTAAAAAATCAACCAATAATAAATGCTGGAATGAGGTTTCAGGAGAAAGGAACCCTTCTCCAATATTGGTGGAGATTCAGATTGGTGCAACTGCTGCAGAAATCAATATGGAGATACCTCAAAGACTAGGTTTAGATGTCCCATTTGACCCAGTTATTCCTCTGCTAGGTGTCTTCCCAATAGAATTAAAAGAATCATACCTCAGTCATATATGTGCACCCACGTTCACAGTGGCACAGTTTGTAATAGCTAAAACTTGGAAACAGCACAATTGCCCATGAACTGGAGACTGGATAAAGAAGTTGTGTTGCTGTTTTTTTAATAAAATGGAGCACTACTCAGCCATGAAGAGTGAGAAACTAGAGACATTTATAGCTAAATGGATGCAAACTGAGGCCATAGTTTTTACGCATGTGGGGTTGATCTGCAAGTTTATATAATAGAACACACAGTCATACAGAGCAGTAACCCCAATTCAACACGTATCATCTCTGCAGAAAAATATCAGAACCTCATTTTTAGGGTGATTGTGTTTGCCTTACATAGGAAAACTAGTGTTTAAAAATAGTTTTTAAACTTAAGGCATCCTGTACTAATCTATAACAAGGGTACAGTACTCAAAGCAGCAAATAATGAAGAATAAGAAAGAATAATTATTTCCTCTTACAAATCCAAGACAAAGTGAAATAAATAAGACACACAGGTGTAAATACTGAATAGTTTCTCTGATGTGAGAACCTGAAAGTATATATAAGGATCAAAATGTATAATAGATAATGTGAAATAGAAAGTAAAAGCCCAAGGTGGAAGGGGAACTAGAAGGGGTAGAGGAAAAGAAAGAAGGGAAAGAAAAAATTATGAGAAAAGGAAAAAAGGAACAAAGTCTTTGTAAACAGGAAGGGGTCGACAGCTTTAAGGGAAGGCATGAGACTAGGAAAAAATAAGAACCAAGATATATCATGTAAAGGTACAAATTCTCATTGATGAATGTCATCATATTGTGTACCTAAAGTATACCAATACACTTAATAAAAAAGTAAATGTGTGAGTTTGGGCTGGCCAATGGGAATGGTAACATTTTAATATAGAAAATAACTGGAAACAAGCATTCTTGACTGCACTGTTATATGATCTCCTATAACAGGGTCTTTTCTCTGCATTCTTAAAAGCACTGGTATAAAACTGAGATTGTATTCAAGCCTATAACACAATATTGCATTGGGATGAAAATATTGTACATGGTCACTTGAAAGATGGAAAAACTGTGAAAAAATTAGTGTGTGGTCTAAGGAATTAACTTGACTCTAGACAGATTTCTACATTTAAATTAAGGAAAAGTGACAATGTCAGTACAAGAATGAGGACCAGGAGGAGGATGAATAGCAGTCTCATTATCACTCATGGTAGTAGGCTCTGTAGTTACTTAGTTACACATATAAACTTCCACCAAAGCCAGTATTTAGAGACCAGCCCTCTGGCTCTTTTTACATCTAGTGATCATTCCGCCATTTTTTAGTTTTCTGTTTTTTTATATCTTAGGAAATTTCTATGTTGCTTAAAGAGAAATAACATATTTAAAATTTTCCTCAAAACTGATCTATATCAGAACCCTTAACAAGGCAAATAACCATTAGATTTATGCATGAGCTATAAAGAATAAAGTCACATACAGGTAATCAATGTAAATAGAGCTTTTTCATGGAAGACACTGCAAGAAACTTAAATATATTAAATAATGATTTAAAAACATATTTGCATACCCTATGAAAAAACAATTTTATTAAATAATTCTTAACTACATTAAGCCATAACATGAATCCAGTTGCTAACTAGTACACAAACAATAAATAAAATAATGATTCTTTTTGTAAGAAAATAGGTACATATAATAATAGGATAACAATTTTCATACAATTTACATATGCATAGTTATATAAATATAGACCAGAATGAAAACAAGCAAATTTTGAGTCAAAAATATCTCTGCATAAAATTATGACCGAATACAATCTTGTTTAACCTTTTCAATTTTTCCAAATAATCTTTCAAAAAACTTTTTTTGTTTACCTGAGATTATTACAGAATGAGAATGCACAGTCCATACCAGTGAATAAATTGTAAAAGCAAAAAAAATCAGGTTCAAATTTAGGGGGAATATTTTGAGGGAGATCAATGATTATGTGTTTTTATCATAATGAATATTATTATTTAAACATTCACTGTATGTTTTGATCACCCTTGTATATCCTATAAAAGTAGAGAAACATTTTCTATAACACACAGACAAACATTTTGAGCAGGGAAAAAACACACTGACTAGAACTTACTTCAAATATTGCTGCAGATCACTGGAATCACCCGGAATATATATGATCTAATGAAGGTTGGAATGACTAAGGTTTAAACTGACTCCAAGAGTTTAAAATTTTGTTTTTTGATGTTTTTCTCTGTATTTAGCAAAGTTGTTTATGTCAATTATTAGGATTGGAATGTATACCTTGAATTGGACAAATCCGGTCCTTACTTTACAGAGTGAAAAGAGCCAATCATTTAAAATGGAAGGAAAAGGTAAAGATATGTGCATTGTTTTAGCAAGATATTTAGGATACCTTTGGCTCCTGTATTAATTTTAGTAGGAGAGTTTATTGAGAAATGTAAAACTAGTCTTGAAAATTAACACATTTTAAAACATTGGCACAGAACAAGAGCCACAAGGGAGACTAACTCTCAAATATTCCAGGCAAACATATTTTCAATAGGATATTGTTATACTGAGTGAGCTGCTCAATAATTTGACTGATTTTTTCCACTCACGGAAGCACTGGGAAGATACCAAGCATCACACCACACTGATATATGCACACCCATCTTATATCAGCACACTTTATAATAGCTAAACCTTGGAAAGAGCCCAAATGCCCATCAATCAATAAATGCATAAAGATGTAGTTTAAAATACAATGGAGTACCACTCAGCCATAAGGAAAGACAAACTTGAAACATTTATAGCTAAATAGATGCATCTTGAGGACAAACTCAAGTGAAATAAATTGAACACACGTGTGTAAATACTGAATTGTTTCTCTGGTGTGAATAACTGAAAGGATAAATAAAGTCCAAATTGTGTAATAGTTATTGAGAAATAGGAAGAAAATAGTCAAGTGGGTAGGGTAACTAGGGAGGGGGTCAGGGGAAAGGAAGGAAAACAAGAGAAAAAATGTGAAAAGAAGAAAAAATGGAAACAAAGCTTTTGTAAATAAAGAGGGGAAGGTGGGTGGTAGGAAGGATAGGGGTATTGAACAAAAAAAAATCAAGATATATCATGTACAGGTACAAATTCCCTATATGAATATGATCATTGTGTATACCTAAAGTGTACCCATAAATTAACTAATTACAAAAGAAAAATGAAGTACTTTGAGACTCACACACTGGAGCACACTAGCTTTCTATGGGACAGTCAGTTATACACAGTGCATTGCAATGGGACATCAATTGTATAGTGTGACTTCTGCGCTGGTCAATGAATTAATGGTCATCTTGATTGGGAATGCACAGCTGAATTATGTTATCATTGGCCTGCACATGGAAGACCACTTAAAGAGGATTTTTGTCAGAACAGTATAAAAGGAGAAGAGGAGGGGAAGAAGTCATGCTGATTTTCCTTGAAGAATCTTTGGCTGTTCTCTTCAGGGGAGTTCTCCTCTTCCTGTGCATCCTCAACATCTTCTCTAGGCTTTTGGCACAGACACTTTGGCTGCCAGCACTGGGCTTCTGTCCTGCCCACCTAGGATTTCTAGCCCCCAGCATTGGACTTGAACTTTCTAGGAAGGGCCCTCCAGTCTTCTGTCAAGTGTTCCCTGGCCTTCTGATGCAGACTTGTGAATGAGCTATCCATCATTGTCTCTAGGCCTTTGGCTGGACTCAAGTGGGATACTGGCATGTGCTCCCAGTCTTCAGCAGAACTCAATCAGGACATCCTTGCTTGGACTGTTCAGATCTTTAGCACATGGAAAGATCTCTTGTACTCTACTATATTTGACTCTGTGGGCAGACATTGTCAGCTAATCATGTTAATTTTTGTGTCCTGCATTAAATCTGTTTTTTCCTTGCAAACACTGACTAATACAACTTTGGAGCAAATGTCATATTGTGACCAAGACCAGAAGCAATGTCATGTAAATATGCACAGTTTCAATGTGATGAAATTGTCAACTGGGCAATGAGCATTTTTAACTTGGACATAGATAGCTGTGTACATAAACAAGAGAAGTAGAACTATTGCACAGACCATTCAAACCACAGTGCCCTTTTCTAAATGACAGACATTCTTACCTCCAAAGAGTTATGAGTTCACAGCATGTGAAAGTTTGGGAGAAACAAAAATAAAAGGTAAGTGTTCACATTCTCTTGAGCTGAAAAAAATCCATGTAAGTCCATATCAACCACAATTTTTCACAGTGCTAATAAGTAGGAAATAAAATGTAATTCCAAACTAAAATAATTCTCCTGATAGTGTGCCCCAAATAAGCCAAAGTGATTTAGTAGAACTGTAACAAATAGAACTAAGACAAAGAGCTGACTGACATATCTAACCAAACAGAATCGACCATTAGTAATTGATATATAAATTTAGTCTTGATATAATAATTCTAACAGGATCAACAATAATTACTGTATAATGACTATTACACTTTTTCTCTAAACACACATACACATTTACACAGATATGGATGAGAGACAATCTATAATTTATTACACAACTTCCAAACATAATGAGTGATTTGCTCAATAGAAATTATAGCTAATGATTCTTGCCCAAGGATTTAGTTCAGTGGCACCACACATGCTTCACAAGTGCAAGGACCCTTAGGACCTCGGGGTGCAACGGTAGCGCATCTGACTCCACAAGTGCAAGGTCCCAAATTTGATCGCTAGTACCAGAAAAAAAAAAAAAAGAGAGATGTAGCTAGTGATTTTCCAGGTAATATTTGATTTTCTCTCCTTGGATGTTTATTGTATTCCATTCGGTGTTCTTCACTGTGCTGTTTCTCTTTTGTGGAGGAGCACATTCTTCCTCACAGGAAATGGAAGACTTTGCCCAGAGCTGTTGGTGGACAATTGTGTACTGAATCTGTTAAATGCTATAAAAGGTTTGATTTCAGAAAATTTTGTATAAAAAGTAAACTGTTACAATAGCTCTAATTAATCTCAGAAACCACTCTTAACATACAAACATATGGCAGAAGCTAAAATAGGAAAGAGGTTATTTGTGATTCATATAACCTTGCCATTAACATTGTGATCAGAATGAGTATATTTAAGAGTTGCAGTATGAGGTTAGGTAAGGAAGGTACTTCATGCAGATAAATCAAATTCACAAATCACCACATGTACAAATCACAAAATTTTTCCCTGCAATTACATTTTAAAGGATTCCTGAGGGCACTCCACATGCTGCAAATCTAATCAAATGTATGTAAATATCAAATCGTAACTGCAAGAGGAGCACAATATTGTTAAATGGGCAGTGATAACAGGCTGAATTGCAGCCTGTAGTTTAAACTTCCCATGGAACCCCTGACTCTGTCCTAATTTGACATTGGACCTATTCAGACAATTATCCAGTGGTCTTTCAAGAAAAACAAAATGGCCAGAGTTCAGCCCTGAATCCTAGTACTCAAATATTCAATCACATTTAAAGGAGGAGAATAAATGGCGAAGATGGAGTAAAAGGCCCACCTACTGTGTGAAGTGGCAAAATAGAGGAGATTAAGGATGGAAATGGCCCTACCCTGGAATTGGACTATGTGTAATAGAAAATCTGCCTCAGAAACTGGAATATGATTTGCAACTGTGAAATTTCTTTATGCTATGTGAATGGTAAATTATTTTAGGTTTCCAAAAAAGAAATCATCATAGGTGATGAAGAGAAGCCCATATCAGATAAGAAACTAAAAAAGCAGCTTACAAACTCGCAAGACCACAAATGTATAATATATGAAATGAGAGGGTTTTGATCCTCTTCTCATGCCAGCCTTGCTCCTACTTGGAATTTCCTTATAATCTTTTTTCTCCTCATTAAGAGAAGTGTTAATCTGCTATTGTAGAAAACCCATTTCCTGTTGCCTTTGACACTCCCCATTTCAGGCTCTGTGTCTTCACTATTATTGAGGCAATGTACCAACATGCATGTTGGAACCACTAGAAGTTTATTTGCGCATATCACTTCTTCAACATAAAATGTTATTTTATTTT
>NW_028258327.1:2280000-2345044 GCF_053883595.1 Heterocephalus glaber
TTTGATGCCCGGTACCACACAAAAAAATAAATAAAATAAAATAAAGTTTGTGTTTTTATAGACCCCAAGTCTTGAACACCAAAACATGACTAGCAGATAGTGGAAGATCATTCTAAGAGGCCCAGACAGAGTCATTTGGAGTGACTGAATGCAATAGGAAAGCATTATGTATTCTGTGTAGTGAAATTGTTGTGTTGTATATCAGGTGTCAGCTGGCACTTTGACACCAACCACAAAAGTGTTCCTGAACTTGGTGAAACTGAGAGGAAAGAGTTTTTTGAAGGGAAATTGAGGAAATATCATTCCCATTATCTTGGTTTTTGCAACTATCTTTCCAAAAGAAATCTGACAGCTTTCAAATTCCACTGTGCATAGCAAAACATGCCCCTCTCTGATAGAGATTTTACCAAAACAGCCATGTTGTCTGGAAGTAATTTCCTTTTTCATGATTTCCCAAACAAGGATAAAATTATGCAATGCATCTCGGAGATGCCACTTAACAGAAATATTGTTAAAGATCAAGTCCTGCCCATGGCAAGTGATGTTAGTCAGCAGCTCACCTCTGACTGACAAAAGGCAGCCTTTTACCCTATGTGCTTGGATGAAAGCACAGACACAAGTAATTCTACAAGGCTAACAGTAGTTTTGTGTTATGCTGTTGGTGATATCACGAGAGAAGAGCTGGTGAAACTGGTGTCTCTGCCTGGAAGAACACAAGGATAGATATTGACAATGCTGTAATTTTTTTGTTACAAGACATATCAGAAAAAGTGGTTTCAATTACTGGTGATAGGAGCTGAGCGTGGTGGCACACACCTGTAATTCCAGCCCTTGGGAGGCTGAGACAGGAGGATCGCTATGAGTAAGGCCAGCCTGAACTACATAGTAAGACCCTGTCTCAAAGAAAACCAACCAAACAGAAACAAAGAAAAGAAATCAATTACCTAGTGATGGGGTTGCATGGTGGAGGCAACATCTGGTTTCATACAATTCTTTGTTAAAGAAGCAAAACATACAGTTATTCAGTTTCATTGCATGCATGAAATCAGGCCAGGGTAGGCAGCAGAAAATCAGACAATATCCTCAAAAATGGTGAATTACACCATGGCTTGTTCTCTTAATTTTCAACAGTTTCAAGTACTTCTTTTTTTTTTTTTTTGTACCAGGGATTGAACTCGGGTCCTTGCGCTTATGCAGCAGGCGGCGAAACCACTGAGCTAAATCCCTGGCCCATCAAGCACTTCTTGAGGTTTAGGCATGGTGTAACAGTTCACTTAATGTTCAGTGGCTGAGCAAAGGATGAGTCCTGGAGAGATTTGTAGCCTGCTTGGATGAAATTAGGCTGTTTATGAAGGAAAAGGGGCAGGAATATCCACAGTTCACTTACATGGCCTGGTTTAACTACCTCATGGTTGTTGTTTTTTTTACAGATTTTATACTACACTTCATTGTACTGAACAAAAAACCTACAAGGTATACAGAAAACAGCCGAAAGGACGTTTTGTGATATCCAAACATTTGAGAGAAAACTGCAGGTTTTTGAAACAGACCTTGAAAGTGGGCAGCTGAAATATTTTTTAAATTTAAAAATGCATTTAGAAAATTCTACATCTGCAGACAATCCTACAAGCCATCAAGAAATCTTCAAGGAATTTTCTAGCATTGTAGCAGCTGCAAAAAAGAATTTTAGTAACGGTTTTACAGTTCAGTAAGATGGAGACAATCCTGTGTTTTCTTATTTCTCCAGATAAAGCCAAATTTGAAGAACTGATTTTTCCTGCTTATGCTAGTTAAATTTTAGAAATCTAGAAAAGGAGTTATTGGAATTTCAAGAAAGCTCTATCTGGAAAAATAAATTCTATGACTTGTGTGCAACACTTGAGAAGATAGAGTGTAAAGGGGTGACAAAGAAGAGCAGAATCGGTAGTTCCGAAAATGAAATCCTTAAAGTATGGAATTTCCTGCCAAATGATTTGTTAATAAAAGCACTTGGGATTGTTTTTCTTACCTTATTTGGATTATCTTATGCTTGTGAGGAGCTGTTTTCTTCATCCATTCATTCATTCATTCATTTATTTTTTGAGACAAGGTCTCACTACATAGTTTGAGCTGGCCTTGCACTATGTAGCCCAGGCTGGCCTCGAACTTCAGCCTCTCAAGTACTGGGATTACAGGTATGTGCCACAATGCCTGGCGCATCAGCTTTGAATTATATCAAATCTGATACAAGAAGCAGACTAACAGATGACCTCAGTGCTAACAGATGACCTCAGTGGTGCATGTGCTGCTCTCAAACTTAGGCAGTGAGCGCCAAGGTTTGACAAATTATTAGCAGGCACACAACAGCAGAGCTCATATTAATTATGCAAAAACACCAAATGCAAATTTTTACCTTTCAATAAAAAGCTGTTTGTATCACTGAAAGCTGTTATTGTGTCTTTAAGATAAAAGATGTTAATCTATGAGTTGTTTTTTCTAAACTAAAACCTCAGTGTTCAGGTTTAATTGCAGTGTTGGCACCATGTGATAAATAAGTGCATTCTGGGTTGCAGTTTGGACACTCAGTCTCTAAAAGATTCATAATCACTGGGTTAGGAAATAAATACTAAGAACAAAGTGAAAATGTTTAAATTACATCATATGTACATGCAAATGTATGTGAGCACATGCATATGTGTTACAGAATAGAGCAAATGAAAGAGAGGCACCATTTCAAGAGATAATGTCTGAAAACTTTCCAGGGTGGATTAAGGACTTGAACATAAAGCCAGAGTATTACATACAATAAGCAGAATAAGTAAGAATAAATGTGCAACTATATAAAATATCTGAAAACTGCAGAGACTTGAGATAAAAAGATCTTACAAGCAGCTAGATAGTAAGAATTATCTGCAAAGAAACACCAATTAGACTGATAGCAAATATAACTGTAATAAAACCAAGAGCCAGCACAAAACCTTTAAACTGTTGACAGAGACCTGTTGAGCAGAGGCATACACTGTAAAACTTTTAAATTTCATAAGACAGGGTTTCCCTATGGTGCCCAGCCTGGCTTAGAACTTCTGGGCTCAAGTGACCCTTCTGCCTCAGCTTCCCATGTAGCTGGGATTATATGTGTATGTCACTATGACTGGTTGAAACTAGCTTTTAGAAGAGGAGTAAAAAAAAAAAAAGAAGAAGAAGAGGAGTAAAGTCTAGGCAGGATGGCCCATGCCTATAATCCCAACACTTGAGAGGCTGAGGCAGGCGGATCATCCTGAGTTTGAGGCCAGCCTACACTACACAGTGAGTTTAATGTAAGGCCAGCCTGGAGAACCTGTCTCTAAAGAGAAAAAAAATGAGTACAATAAATATATATTCTGATTTAATAAAATAGAGTTTACTGGGTTAGGGATTTAGCTCCCCGGTGGTACTGCCACCTGCCTCCCAAGTGCAAGGTCCTGAGTTCGATCTTCAGTACCAAAAAAAAAAAAAAAGAGTTTACCATAAACAGATATTCCTACAGAAAAATCTAAAAAAGGTATACTAAGAAAAAGAGAAATGATTCCAGAAGAAAGGTTAGATAAGGAAGAATAGTGAATATAGTTTGTTAAACATATAGTTGACAGTGCCTGATTTTTGTAAGACAAAAAACAAACTGAAACATAAGTTGGGAGGTTTCTAGAATTTATTTGTTTTTGTTTTGTTTTGTTTCAGTGCTGGGGATCAAACCCAGGCACTGGGACATGATAGGGAAGTGGTCTACTTCTGATCTATACCCCCAGCCCACCCTAGCATCATTGTTTGACGGGGAAAAACCAAGAACAGAGATAATAAAATCATTTAATAACTCTTACACAAAAGGAAACAACCAGTAAAAACAGTAAAATAGATAGTATGGCTCTACTGGTGTGTACATCACCGATCTTAATTATGCTGTTGCCTAATTTAAGACTTTGTTAATTTGTGAAAGTATGGAAGAATTTCAAAGGAACCACTACAAAAGTAGAAATACATTATATAACCTCTGGACCACTAAAGGGTAAAGGTGAAATAAGAAGCAATTAAAACCTCAATCAACCCAGAGTAAGAGGGAGGGAGAGAGTGAGGGAGGGAAGAAGAGAAAAGCAGACAGAGAGGGAAAGAGAAGGAAAGGAGGAAAACACTGAAAATGGGAAAAGAAAAATGCAAAAAATGCAAGGTGAATAGACAGGAAATATCTTGTATTAAAAATATATTAGTAACAGTTGTAGATGTATATAGATCAAATGTTTCAGTTTATAGGCTGTGCGATAAGATTTTTAAAATCAGGGCCAGGGGATTTAGCTCAGTGGTGCTGCTCCTGCCTCAGAAGCATAAGGTCCTGAGTTTGATCCCCGGTACCAAAAAAACAGAAAGAAACCCCCGCAAAAAAATATAAAATCAGGTATATGTTGATTATGGAGCATAGAGCCAGGAAAATATAAAAAGACAGACCAAATGGTGTCAAGTGTTACAGGCTAAATTGTGCTTCCTACCCCAAATTTATATGGTGGGGCCCTAAACACTAATGGATTTGGAGATAGGTTGTTTAAAGAGGTGATTAATGTTAAGTAAGGTTCTCAGAATGAACCTCTAATTCAAAATGACTAATGTTCTTAAAGAAGAGGAAGGAACACCAGGGATGCAGGCACACTGAGAACATTTGTGAGGACAAGCAAGACAGTGGCCTTGTGCAAGCCAAGCAAGGAAGGAGACCTCAGAGAAACCAAACCTGCTGACACTTTAGTCTTGGACTTGGAGTTTCCAGAAGTGTGGGAAAGTAAATTTTTGTTGTGAAACAAAGTATATGACTTTCTTCTTTTTTGGCTTGTGTCTATTTTTAAGTTGTATATAATACTTATATATTACCTCTATAATAACAAAAGATCATTTTTAAAATAAACTGAAAAAAGGAAAGGCAGGGCCGGGGATTTGGCTCAGTGGTTTCGCTGCCTGCTGCGCAAGCGCAAGGACCAGAGTTCGATCCCCGGCACCAAAAAAAAAAAAAAAAAAAAGGAAAGGGGTCAAACAATGTTATACTCTCATTTATGAAAAAAACTCATTTGCTATTTATATATATAATATATATATTATTAAAAAGGAAATAAGGAAATATAAATAGGATAATAAAAAGGAAATATATATATTATTTAAAAAGGAAATGGGTCAAACAATGTTATACTCTAGTTTATGAAAAATTCATTTGCTATATATTGTAATGTATATATTGCTATATATATTACATATATATATATTTTTTAATTAGCACCAAATATCTGAGAGATGGAAACTATCTTGGTGGGGAGAATCTTGGCAAGTCTTAACCAGTAATCTTTTAAATATTCAATATTTTAATTTCAGTATTTCCTTTTTTCCCAAATTGAGAACATAGCATATATGTAAAAATGAATACTACAGTGATTTTTCTTTTGATATAAAGCAGTAATCATTTACTCTAATCCTCTCACTTACAGGCACTAAGAACAATGGCCTTGCTAAGTTATCAGAGACTTCCATCCTGGCAAACTGAATGTCCAAGTCTCATCTTACCTTCTTTTTTTTTTCTTGGTACTGGGGGTCGAACTCAGGACCTTGCGCTTGCGAGGCAGGCAGTCATCTTACTTTCTCAGCAGAGGTAGATCACATTCTCCTTGAGTCAGCTCTTCACCTGACTTGCAACCACTGCCCTAATTTCCCTCCTCTCAAGTGCACTCTTTAGCTACAACCTCTAATCTTGACTTCTAAATGTTTTTTAGTCCTTGACCCTTGTACTCATTCATCCTTTTGAGGCTTTAAGTATCCTCAGTACATTGCTGGGCTCCAAACTGCTATCTCCAGCACCTACTCCTACCTTGAACTTCAGACTGAATCACCCAAATGCTTATTTGACATCCTGGCTCTAAAGGCAGCTCTTATCACATCCAAAAGAGTACACTTGATTTTCCAAGTCTGCTTGCTCCCATCCTTATCTCAGTAAACTGCACCATCCTTTACCCTGTATTACAGCTTACATCAGAAATTACAAGTCATCCTAATTCCTCTCTTCCAATCACACTCCATACCCAATCTATTATCAATTCCTGTTAGCTCTTATAAAACATGTCCAGGATTTGACAATTACTTTCCACACCCAGGGTCCAAATCATTATTGTTTCACTTCAGCCTCCACACTGGTCTACCTTGATTCTTTTTTATTAAAAAAAAAAAAAAAAAAATATATATATATATATGTATTAGTACACATATGTGGTACATGTTTACACTACTTGTGAGGAGCTGGTACGTGCACATAACACATCTTAATTCCTTTTTTCATTCCCTTTCTCTCCCTGTCTCTTAGTTCCCTCCTCTTTTTTGTACATGTTTGCAGCACATAATGTTTATATTCCTTGTGTGGAGTTGGTACATGTGCACAAATTAATTCCTTTTTCATCCCCTGCCCTTCTCTCCCTCTCTTTTGATCCCTTTCCCCTTTGAGAAAGATCTATCTCCCTAATTCCTATTATGTTTTATTTTGCTGTTTATTAAAGTCTATTTTTATTCTTGCCTGACCAATAGTGTATTTTCCACACAGCAGCCAGACTGATCATTGCATAACATGTCACTTCCTTTCCCCAAAAATTCCTTCAATGGTTACCCATCTCACCAAGAAAATTTCAAACTTCATAAACAACATTGGTCTACACGGCCCAATACAATCAGGCTCCTGCCAATTTTCAGTCCTCATCTTGGACCTCTTTCATCAGTCACTCCCCTTAGTCATAATGCCTGGTCTGCAGCTCCTCAAACACACTCAATTCATTGCTGCCTAGAATCTCTGCTGAGGTTTTTATTCCTTTTGTATAGAAATCATCCCACCCAGATCTTTACAAAGCTGTTTCCTCACTTCATTCAGATCTCTGCTCAGATGTCACTTCCTCAGGCATTTTTCTGACCATCTGACCTAAAAGAGTTTTGGTACCCTTACCCTGCTATCATTTTCTTCACAGCAGTTATCACCAACTGACATTATATTATACATTATTTGTACATCTAGCTGTATTTACTTACACTCTAAAAAATGTTTTCTCTAGGATGGCGAGACCTGTCTATGTCCCATTCTCTGCTCAGTGCCTAAAACAGTGCCTGGACCACATTCTAAGTACTCAACAAAAGTTGGCAAAACAAATGAAGGAATTCACAAATCAGAAAATTGAGCCACAACAAATTAACGGCCAAAAGTCACAGCAACAAATCCCTTGAGAGTACTAAATAAAGCTAACATACAACAGTCCTGAGCAGTTCAGTTATAACTAGTTGTCCCTGAATGTTTATTTTTATTAATAACTGTATTTTTTCTTTTAGATGTATTTATTGAGTCTAAGTGAACCCTACATACCTTTAAAGCATCACTTGCAAAAGTCATATATTTTACATCATGTTATGAATAGCCTAATAAAACAAAATAAGCAGTATTTCTCAGATTTTTAGTGATCTTTTTCTGACTTAAGAAAAATACTTAACAGAATTTGAGACCACTTATTATCCTGATGATAAATAGAAATAGAAAATGACTTTTAAAATTGTTTCATATTAATTATAATTACATCATTTTGGAAAACTGAACAAAAATCTAAGTTTTAGGTATTTAAACAAGTGTTATTACACAGCACTTCATATATCTAATCACTGGAAAGAAACACTGTCACGTTTACAGTTTTGAGTTCTGGCAAAGTTTTGCTTTGCATCCTACCAACTCTGAAGAACAGTCTGATTATGTATTTCAAGACACCCAGACTTCTTTCCTAAGCCAAAAACGAGTAATGCTTTCTAGCATTACCCAAGTGCATGCGGACATGATGGCTTTTTAAATTATTTTTTAAAATACAAAGTGAATAGATGTACAGGTACTCAAAATTTAATTAAATAAGCTTATCTATATAAGACATACACAGAATATAGCACCCCTTCAGGCATTCCAAGAATTACAGATTGAATTACTTTATCTGCTTTTTCTAATATTTCTCCTGATACTATTAACTGTTAAGACTGTATCCAATATGTATATCCGTGGCATAATTTCCCCTTCTTTCTTGGCCAATGCCTTTCCAGTTTGTCATAGGTCCAAATTTTGGATATTACATAGCTGTAGATACTGTCAGACGAAAAACTTTTCATAAATATGAACGGGAGAGTAACGTGTTATAATTATTTTCCACTGACTATACAAATTCAATGTTTCGAGCATAAAAATTAGATAAAACTGAAGTATAGTTTATCTGCTAGGACTAGATTTATGGCTTCATTGTGGAAATTAGTATTTCTATTCATAGTACTGTACCTCAGACTTACAAAGTATAAAACAGAATCCCAAACCACAGATATTTAGTGGATAAAATAATTTGAATTCCTATCACAATACCAATGAAATTATTTGAGTAATAGGAATACTTGACAAATTGAGTTTTTAAAAAATTCATCTAAAGAAGTAAATGAAACTATCTACAAGAGGGCCGGGGATTTAGCCTAGTGGTTTCGCTGCCTGCTGCGCAAGCACGAGGACCAGAGTTCAATCCTTGGTACCAAAAAAAGAAAATAACTACAAGAATGTTTTAGAACAATAACATAGGCAGATTTGGTTTCTAAGTATGAAACGGTACTATGAAATAGAGAAATTAAAACAATTGGTAGAAGGCAAACAAAATGTAAGGAGTTCTGAAACATATCTTAAACATCATATACAGAAATTATTAACTTACAAAGGAAGCTTCACAAGTCAACAGCAGATGCTGAGAAAAGGGAAATGCTTACAGTTTTGTCTTACACGAAGTAACAAATTTTGATAGATTTAAGAGTAAACAGAATTGAGAAAAAATTTATGTCAAAAAAAGCACAGACAAAATGTAAGAAAAATGAATGATAAAATTGGATATAACAGCTGGGCGTGGTGGTGCACATCTGTAATTCCAGCACTCGGGAGGCTGAGGCAAGAGGATCATGGCAGGTTCGAGGCCAGCCTGGGATGCAAAGTGAGATCAAAAAAACATCAGCCCCCGCAAGAAATATACCAAGAAATACAACAGAGGAAGTCAAATTATTATTACTGGTAGGTTAAAAAAAAAATTCAAACCCTGAAAACCACAAATGCATTGAAAAATTATTAAAATCAATAATTTAGTAAAATGATTACAAATTATGGCATAAAATTAATCCTATTTTTTTTAAAGTTCTTAATAAAAAAAGAAAAGATCCCATTTTCTATAAGATACACATATACACAGATAATATACCTCAGGACAAGCTTTATATATGTGTTTAGATTTACTCAAGTTTTCTTCTAAGTTATCTCAGTACTGTATAGTTCTAGTTTTCTTCAATTAGGTCCTGTATATCTCCTTATTAAACTTTATTCCTAAGTATTTTCTTAGGAAAATTTAAAGATCAGTTTAAGAGTGACAACAGTTGAGTAACCATATTTCTAGAAGGAGAAAAGGAAGATGTAAAGAAGAAACATATAAACAAATGAAATTTCTATACATACCAAGAAAGGACTATTCAGTACAGGTGACACTTTCTATAACATGACCTTCCAATGAAGGAAGTGGTATGCTGACTTAAACTAAGACACAATCTCCCTGTCTGATAACAGTTTGTATACTGGCCACTTTAGCAGCTTTTATGTATATCAGCTGTTTTTGTCTACCCTACTCAATTTATCGCTTCTCATAATGGTACTTTGATTTTCTTTTGGAGAATCCTCTCTATTCTACTTTTAATCCTTATAATCTGGATGGGGCTTACCTAACACCCCAGAAGAAGCGGGCAAATGGTTAATGTCTAATCAATCAGAGTGCCGCACTCTAAGCTAGATCAGTAAAATCAATCCAGGGCTTTTGGTGGAACTTCTAAGAATTATATCCCTCATGACACTGAGATTGAGTAGTCAAATTCAGATGTACCTGAACTGCTTTAATTCCTTCAGTCAATATTCATTCTCCCTTCTTGAGACAGTTGTCCTCAAACATCAGAGCATTTGGTACTAGACTGTTTTATGCCCATTTGATTAAGGATGGAACCTATATATCCCTTCTGTGGATGCTTCCAGGTTAATCAGCCAAATGAAAACCTGTCCAAGACTTGAGAGGCAAAATTGAAGCAGAGGCTATTATTCTGCTCATGGTCCTCTGCTAGTCCTCATGGTCAGACATAGCAACAGACTGACACACAGCCCCAGCTGTTCTTTGGTGCTCTGTGTCTACCTTTTCTTCACAACTATTGTCTCTGCTGACCAGCAGCACCCTGCCACTAGCAATTCTCTGCAAATCCACAGAGGCTGTAGCCAGAGACAGGAATTTTTAAGGGGTTCTCTAGAGATTCCCCTTCAGTAGTCAGATGTGCCCAGTGCTTCAATTTCTAAGATCTGAAATGCCTCTTCTTTCATATACCAAGATATCTATAGATCTACACTATATTCTCTTTTTCAAAGGTCTGTTTGCCTTTCAGTGAGTCAACACTTTACTTATTACATGTACTTATAGAGTTTATCTTACTGAAGTTTTGAATGGAATTACACTGAATTTACAGATTAACTTGTGGAGAATTATCTTCTTTAAAATATAAGTCTAAGGGGCTGGGATTTAGCTCAGTGGTTCCAGTGACTGCCCTGCAAGCTCAAGGTCCCAAGTTTGATCCCCAGTACCGCACACATACAAATATATATATATAGTCGCAGGCAAGGGATGTTGCTCAGTGGTATAACCCTTGCTTGGAGTGCACCAAGCCTTGGGTTCAATCCCAGGTACCACCTTCTTACCTCTCTTCCAGAAAAAGAAAAAAGAAAAAAAACCTGAGTCTTATTCATTAGCAAAATACTCTTCTCTATTTATTTAGTTCTCATTCTATATTTGTCTAATACATATAAGTTTCTCATTTTCTTCATAAAAATTCTTCATATTTCTGTCATTTATTTTTAGAGGTAGACGTGACATTTTATGTTCCAATTACAAAATGACCCTTTCAATCAATCCTCTTTCTTTTGGTGCTCGGTATGAACCCAGGACCTCGCACATATTAAGCATATGCTCTACCACTGATCTATGTACCTCCCAACCCTCACATAAACTCTTCTGAAATAATAGTTTCTAATTATGAGTTCCTGGGGTATAGGACAATTCCTACATTCCTAATAGTAAGTCATTCTTAACTGTATTTGTGGGTTGAACTTATTATACCCAGCAATCTTGTTAAATTCTTTTGTTTATTCCAATTATTCTAATAATTTATTTGTGGATAACTTCAGATATAAAACCACATTATCTTTTGTCATTAGTATGTTTGCAGTACATAATGTTTTACATTCCTATGTGAAGTTGGTACATACATGCAACACATCTTAATTCCTTTTTCATCCCCTTTTAAGTCCCTTCCTCCTTCTCTTGACTCCTTCCCATTCCTTGCTTCCTATTATCTTTTATTTTGGTCTTTATTTATAATTTAGGTTTCTTTGAATAACAAGCCATATGACTTATTTTCAATCCTCATATCTTTTATCTTTTCCTTGTCTTATTGCATTGGTAGCACCACCATGATAATTACATTATATAAATAATGTAATACATAAATACATAAATAATGATTACATAAATAAATATAAATTCAGCAATCCTACTACTATACCAACACAAATTAAAATCCCTTTGAATTCTCACCCTTAATCTGTTTATCTTAACCAAACTTCAAAAATTAAAGTTCCAGTATAAATGTGAAAAAACTTTTCAGTCTCTTAATCTTTATCAGAACAGAATTTAATTTGTCCCTCCTCCTTAGTGGAGACTAAAGGCTGCTAACAACTTTGTGAGCAACATGAGAATTTATGTTTAGGACAAACAAAATTTTAAATTTATAATGAATAATGTCATAGTGTTCACTTAAAAACATGCATACTTAATATTAGAAACTAAATTGATTTCTCTTTTGAAATGATCCCAAAGTTGAAATATTACCAGTTCTCACAATACCCTTGTACTGAAAGCATACAGTAAATGTTTGATCTCATTTTCACTGAGGCTATAAACTTAATAATGTCACTTCTTAAATCCATAATTTCTTTGCAATATTATCGGAGTTGTTCTAGACACCCCCGCCCCCCGCCCTGGTGTTATTTTACTGTTTACTAGAATAAAACAGCAATTGGAAAATCAACCTAAAATTCTGATTATTTGCCACTTGGCTTCTGACTATTCCCATCAGGCATCTTAAGAGACTTACACAGTGCCAAAATGAAGCTTAGCACCACACAATGTCTGGCAGAGGGTGATGAGAGCAGCACATTGTCTGCTTGGTCTGAACAGAGGTCACAGCAGGGAGAGCATCTGCTTAGATAATGTGAATGAAGGAAACAACTATAATTGCCTCATTAAGAGATCTCTGGCCAAATAATCACAAGAAGAAAGGATTTGGAAAACCACCCTAAAATTAGATCTATAAGAAAAAATTGGAATAAAAAAATGCAGAAAAATTAGGAGAATTGGGTATTCTATTGATTTTATTAATTTCCTTAGTCACTACACAGATGAATGAAAACGTGGATGCAACAGTTCAGTTATTCAACTTCAGCCCTTGCTAGTCATTAGTAGGAAGCAGAAAATGCAAATTCACAGCTGTTCAGGACACAAAAGTAAAATAAAGGGTTGTAGAGAATTTCTTAACAGGGCCCAACACATAGGAACTGAGAAGGAACAGCTACTGGTGTGTACTTTGGAATTACACTGAAAAGCATATAATTAAAAGACATAAAGGAACATTTTAAGAAGATGAAAGATGTAAAGCAAGTCTCTGGAAGAAAAAAGGGCAAATTGTCTTGATCTGATGATGAATTTAGCTTCTTCTGTTTTCTACTTCTACCTATTAAAATATATTTTCTTAAACATCAACAGTATATAATTACAGCTAAACTCTCAGTCAGTATAAACTATGAGCCAAAACTGACACATTTTATTCAACAGTATTGATAAATTTAAATATTTCACAGTAAAAGCTAAGAAATGTTTTTCTGATTCAAATTTAAATTAATTACCCAAACTAGACACAAGACTGATGCTGTGACAAAGTATTTTTGCATTTCCTGTTATTTTTGAGGTTAAGCTATAGGAACTTAATTTGTATTGTAGAGTTAAAAATTTATTGTTATATAAATAGTATCTTTAAGTGAATTATGGTTATTAAATTCTTCTAATTCCAACAAACAGTAAAATTAGCTTCTTATACCAATAAGTCAGGTTTAAAATAAGCAAACTATTTGATGACTTTGATGTTTTGCACCCAAAATGTGCTGGCTAATTTTTCCATTCCATTTACCACTCCAGTCTTTAAACTGCCTTAATCTCCTGCCCTCAGATGTTGACCTTGTAAGAATAGGGGTCATAGGTCAGAACAGACAGACCTCAAAGGATCTGGACTATCAATTCATGCCTGAAAGATTTCTTTGCTACAATAGGAACTCACTAAACAGCAAATTCCTAAATCTAATCACACAAGTATCAGGGTGAAACAGTTATATATTGGAATTTGTTGATTTACATTTTTCAAACATCTCCAGCAACTAAAGAATATTTTAACTTTTCTTCTGAAAACAGGTTCTGAGATACAATGAAAGAATATAAAAGAACTTACAAAGTAACAAATACTAGGATATATAATAATAAACATGAAAGAACTTTTAAAGCAGAACAGATATTCCTTAATTAAACAGCATAAAAAAACTAAGTACAGGTTTATTATTTTCAGGAATATTATGGAGATTTATAAAACTATATCACTACATTTGCTAAGTATAAGTCACTGGAATACTTCTAATTACATCACAGATAATGAGTGGAAAAGGTTAGACTGCTGAAGAGGTGGGGATGGGCGACAGGATTATCATTAGTTAATTTTGAGCTCACTGGCTCTAAGGGTGAATGAGAACAATAAGTAAATATTTTATGTTTTAATAAGTAAAATATATAGCCCTTTAGTAAAAGTCTAGATTTTCTTAAACCCCCAAAACAAAAAACTCCTAAAACTTTGCAAATTTAAAGAACTTGAACCCACAAAATTATAACCTTGCAAAAATAACTTTGTTACACATCTCTAACTTTCTTTGTAAAAAGGAGAGAATTCTTCAGAGCTGAGACTAAATCAGAGAGCGTATCATTACTGTTTATTTTTATCTTGGTTTCTTTGACCATAAATAGTATGTATGTCATAACGCATCATTTTAATACTGGACTAAAAGAAGTGTCAAATTTCATAATCAACTTTTAAGAATAAAAAGCTTCTTTAAAATTAACAAGCCTAAAATGATCAAATGAATGGAACTCCCTACACTTCCACACCAATAGTAATAGGAAAGGTCTTCTAAACAAAATGTATTACCACTTTGCCTTACTCTTATGCTAATGAAATTATGTAAATTAAATATTTCAACAAAACAAAGGAAAGCAGTAGAACACTGGTACTCTTTTCTAAGTTTTAAAAACTCAAGTCAACACAGTTGAAAAAAGAACTTACATTATTATGAAAAGCACTTCTTGGAGTGTGTGGTTGGGTCAAAAGATGTGGAAGGTTAAGGAGTATAATTAGAAAGGAGGTAAAAAGATAAACTATGAACAAAACAAAAGCCCCAAAGCTACATATGTACATTCCACATGTACCACTTCAAATGTTCTTAAAAGCTGCTTATATTTTATGCATTAATTATTAAAGATTAAAATCATTTAATCTATATAGATTTCCAGGTGAGTTATTTTACTCCAAATCATTTCACTCTTTTAAATATTAGCTATTACAAATTAATATTTTATTACATCAAATATTTAATTCCATATTATAAGCTAACACGGTTATTTTATATAAATACTAAAAATTAGCAGAGGCAAATGAAACCCCCCAACTCCAATTTCACTGTTAGAAGTTACTGCCTTTCTCATCATAGTAAATTGTGTTTTTTAAAGAGAAAAGATACTAGGTAGAGGATAATATAAGGTTTCCTGAGTATTAACAATCTTCATTTTATTATAAAGAATGCTCAATATGGCCATTAAATCTTCTTCCTCTTTTGAAAATGAACATAATAAAAACTAAATAGGATAAATCTAAAATTATTGAATTTGAAATTATCAAATGTAGAAGATTTAAAATAAAATACATTTACTGTTTAACTGGTAACTAGTAAATAAACATTAAATTCAACATAATTTTAAGACAGTTAAAAAGCAATCTTACTTTCTTTTAAAGTGATTACAATTAAGGTACAACCTTCAAAATTATTATATATTTTTCCACAAAGATATAATTCTTCACAAAATATACTTCTACCTAATATATAAGAATTAGAATTGACCAAATAAATTCAAGCGACAATTCTATGTAATAAAAATTTTAGTTTCCATTTTTTAATCTGACATGACAGAAATTAAACTTTTTAATCTAAAAAGACTGTTAAAGAATACTCTTTTCAACAAATGATGTTGGAACAATTCATATTTTTCAAATGTAAAAATGAACTTTGACCTAAACCTCACACCTTATAAAAAAACTATCTCTAAATGGATCCCTGATATAAATGTGAAACTATAAAACTACTAGAGAAAACATAGAAGAAAATCTTTGTAACCTGGGGTTAAGCAAAAAATTCATAAGTATGTCATCAAATAAAAGGCAGAAATTGTCTTCATCAAAATTAAATAACTGCTCTATCCATATTTAAGAAATTTGAAAGACAAGCCACAAATGGGAAGAAAATTATTGATAAGAGCATATATCTGGCAAAAGTCTTATATCCACAATATATATAAAGAACTCTCAAAGTGCAACAATGAAAAAAAAAACAACCCAGTAAAAAATGGCAAAAACACAAACCGTCATTTCACCAAGGATGACATAAATACTTGAGAAGATCCTAGGTATCAACAGCCATTAGGGGAATGAAAATTAAAACCATGAGATTATTACACATCCATTAGAATGGTTAAAATTTTAAAAAACAGTAACAGTACCAACTGCTGTCGCCCATAGATGCATAGCAAGTGGAATTCTTATATAGTGCTGGTTGGAATGCAAAATAGTACAATCACTGTGGAACACAATTTTGCAATTTCTTACAAAGCTAAATATACATCTATGACGGTGATTGTCAAGCTGATAACAGGTAAAAAAAAAAATCTGAACTCACCTTTTTGGATTTATCCAATAATAATAAAAACAATAAAATTTGGCTTTCCACAATCCCTCAACCTTTGTTCACCCTCATATGAAGACTCTGAAGGAGTGATTTTTAAACAGTTCTATTTTTCAAACTGTGGAGTCCAGAGAAATGCTAGGATTCAGAGATTCTAAAATAACTTGATTTGAATTTCTAAGTATATTTTTAAAGTATGTAACATATACCATATACTACTACACACTCAAAATTAAGTCAATGGAATCCTTAACACATTACTTGTCACTATCAGCTTTGTACATTTCTTTGTATGTGGTGATTTGAGAATAGTTTCTAATGCTATTATTTCAGTGCATGCATTAAAATGTGTGCTTTTGATTTATAATACTACAGCCCTGTACTGCTCTTTCATTAAACTACAGGCTGTAAACAAAAAATTCATTAGAGTCCATGTGACATGCACAAAAGCCCAGGCACAGAATGTAACAGCTGTTTACCCAAAAGTCAGTGTATAAAATGTGTCTTGTTATTATACCTTCATAGTTCTTAGTTGTCTGCTATTTTCTGGTCACTGAGACTATACTGGACACTCACAAGTACAGGAGGAAAGGTTTATTTTGGTTCATAGTGCACAGAGGTTTCAGGCCCTGGTGATCAGGCTCCAAGGCAGAAAGAAAGGCATGGAAGAAGGGACTGGGGGAAGGAGAAGTTGCTAGCTTCATGGTGGAGGGGAAGCAGAGAAAAGTGAAGGGAGGAGCTGGGGAGGAAGACAAACCCTTCTAGACCAAGCCTCTGTGACTCAACTCCTCTGAACAGACGCCGCCTCCTGACGGCAAGCCAGCTATACCAGCCCCATAATACAATCACCCACCAAAAGCCCCATCTATAGACCATGAGGCTTTTGGGGGGATACCTAGCTATAAACCTTAACATCAGTGTATGTGTGAAATTAAAATAAATACCCTTATAGCCAGAAATAGTTTTCTATTTTTAATTAAATGGAAGGCATTTAAAAAGAAATGTGTCAGGGCCAGGGATTTAGCTCAGTGGTTCTTCCGCCTGCCTAGCAAGTGCAAGGACCTGAGTTTGATCCCAGTACCAAAAAAAAAAAAATCCTATTACATGGATACATCCATACCCATGTTTATAGCAGCATAAAAAAATCATATTACATGGATACATTCATACCCATGTTTATAGCAGCATAATTTATGATATCAAGATCTTGGAAACAGCATGTATGTCCATCAACAGATGAATGGATAAGGAAAACATGCAGTGTCATAAAAAATAAACTTGAGGTATTCAAAGATATATGGATACAACTTAAATAAACCATACATGCAGACATACAGACACACATACACACATACGCAAGCAAAATACGAGATAAAAAGGAAGCCAGAAATTCAAATACTCCTCTAGATTACATATTTTGTGGTTTAAAAAATATTGCAATAGGGGCCGGGGATTTAGCTCAGTGGTTTCGCCGCCTGCTGCACAAGCACAAAGACCCGAGTCTGATCCCCAGTACCAAAAAAAAAAAAAAAAAAAAGGCAATATATGCTGATTTGTTTCATTTATACTAATAGTTTATCCTACTTTGTTGACAAGAAAATTTGTGGTTTTATCTGTTTCTTTTTTGGTTTATGTTTTGTACTGAGTAATTTGAAGATAATGATACATAACATAATTACTGTCATTTCTTATTATTTATGAAAATTTGTTTTACTTTTTCATGAAAAAAATTAAAAGTGTGATGAGGGGGCTGGGGATTTAGCTCAGTGGTTCCAGCACCTGCCTCGCAAGTGCAAGGACCCGAGTTCAATCCCCAGTACCAAAAAAAAAAAAAAAAAAGTGTGATAAGGAATAGGATATTTACACAGCATTAAAGCATTATCCTGCAAAAGTCTTACTAATTTGAAAATTTAAAAAAAGTTAACTTTAGAGTTGAGAGGCCTAGCTGATACCATCTCAACCACATAGTCAAAGACAATATAATCAGTAATGAAAAAAAATCAAAATTGTATGCTATCTGATAGGATACAATGAGAACACAGTATCACTTCCATGATATTCTTGATAATGATGAATAACCTTAATCTAATTATATGGAAGGATTAGACAAACTCTAATCATGATCTGGATTCACCCTGTTTTTTTTAACTCACTTTTTAATTTTTTTTTGCAATACTGGGGATCGAACTCAGGTCCTTGTGTTTGCAAGGCAGGTGAAGTCCCACTGAGCTAAATCCCAAGCCCTAACTTGTTCTTTTAACCTTTATATCCTCTATAAATTTAAAGATAGAAAGGACTTTGTTAAATTCAAGTTCAAAATTTTTTAGCACAGTACTTTTCAATTTATATGCAACGTACAATAAGAGAAACAAGTTTAGAGACACTGGAATAAATTCAGTTTATGGTATATACTTCAAGACTGACCTAGTTTCTTCCACAAGTTAATGCCATGAAATTATTTCCCAAAAGGATAAGCTCTGCAGGGAGGTACTGTTCTAGATTATAAGAGACTTAAGACATAAATCTAACTGAAAGGCATGTTCTTTAACTGGATTCTGGTTTGGAAAAAAAAGTCACAAAAGAGAAGTTTTTGACAACTGAGAAATTTTTAATGTGATCTGAATATTAGATGCTATTGGAAAAGCTATTACACTTATTTTGATAAGGATTAGAGGTGGTAAAGTGCTATGGCATCTGTAACACACTTTAAAATCATTCTATAGAAAAATGTTTATAATTGCTGGACATTGGGGTTCATACCTGTAATTCTACAACTCTTCATGAGTTTGAGTCTTACCTGGGCAACTTAGTGAGACCCTGTTTCAAAATTTATAAAAAAATTAAAAGGCTGGAGATGTAGTTCAGTGTGAAGGGCCTGGGTTCAATCCACAGTTTAAAAGAATTTTTTCTACTTGCTTATTTATGAACAATGTCACAATAAAAAGTAAAAATAAAATGAAGAAAATAATAAAAATAATCAGACAGTATTAGAAAAAAATAGCATAACAAATTATTCCAAGAGTTGATTCTCTAATATACAATAAAATACACAGTCATGAAACAAATATAACAGAAAAAAAGCAAATGAAAATAATTATAGAGAATTCCTAATATTTTACAAGATTTTCAGGCTACTTTACATAATTATGCTTAAAAACATAAATGTGAATTTAAAGCACAATTTTATTTTCATTGCTAAAACACTTTTAGGAAGTAAATACGGTTAATTTTCCATGTAAGAGAGCAGAAATCTTATTAAAATCTTTGAAGTCTTTTAAACAGGGATCAAATCATTACCTTGGTAATTATTCAGCTCTCAGTTGACAAAGACCCATTTCTTGGTACCACATGGTCAAATCTTTTTTTCTTACTGTTTCAGTTTTTAATTAAGAGTCTCCATGCTTATCTGAATTTGAATTGTAGGCATTGTTGATACCATCTCATAAAAAGTGGCACATAAAAAACTGGAGTTGCTAATCTTAGTGACAAAGATTATGGGCATTCCAAACTTAATAGAAAGTTAGAAATAATTAGATACCAAATGTGTCAAAGCTTGAAACACAATTAGACACATACAATTGAGCAGTTATTACCACTAACCACCACCACCTTCTGTCTTGCCCGACCATTTCTTTTTGTAGCCTAGTTGTAACAATTCTTTGAACTCACTCCAACTTATACAATGTGAGCCTAACACCTTTTCAGAATCTTCACTCCCTACCCATTTATAACCTATCAACCATCATTAAAATTGCTCCCTTCATCTGCAGTGTCTCTGCTTCTCTCCTTTGCCATTCTCAACTACGAAAACTTCAACTATAGATAAATCTGTATTACTGCCTATTGCATAGCTGTAACCATGAAGTCAACAATGGCTAAAGAAAACACACAATCAATCATACTGACTGATTATATTTTAAATTCATGTCCACTAACCCTAAGTGGGTCATTGGTATAACCTAGAATTTTTCCTATTTCCATCATATGTTCATTCTTGTTTTCCTATTTCATACCTTCTCCTTTCTTATTAAATCTCTAAATCTTTTCTTTTTTTTTGGTACTGGGGATCGAACTCGGGACCTTGCACTTGTGATGCAGGCGGCTGCACCACTGAGCTAAATTCCCAGCCCCTTAAATCTTCTTTTCTATTGCTTTCAGTGGATGACACTGCTTCAAATTTCATTAAAGAAACAGGATATAATGGTACAAACCTCATCTTATTTCACCTTCATTTCTATTTTCCAATTTTGTGCCTAGACTCAAGTTTTGAAGAACTATCTATATTCACAATCAGCTCCTGTAGTTGTGCTTTAAATCTCAATCCTTTCACTCACTCCAGCAATTGTCCTCCTCTCCTGCATGCTTAATCTTTCTATTAGACTACTCCCTGTCAACACATAAACATGGTATAACTTTTCCTTAGCTACTGGTTCAGTTTTCACTCCCATCTATAGGAAAACAAAAAACTGTCTACACTTGCTACTCTAATTTCTCTCCTTTCATTCTCTGTTGAACACAACTCATGTAAGGTTTTCACTGTCCCAATCTACCAAACCTGTTTTTGCCAACTCCACTAATGAGTGGTTCCAGTTTCAGTGATCATCTTACTTCATTTCACCATCAGGATCACTGAGCACCCCATACCCTCTGCCTGAAATTCTTTCTTTCCTTGACTTTTTTTTTTTTTGGTACCAGGGATCAAACTCAGGACCTTGTGCTTGGAAAGCAGGGAGTGGAACCACTGAGCTAAATCCCTGGCCCCTTTCCTTGACTTTTAAAACAAAATCCTCTCTTGATTTTAGAATGCACCAGGGCTCAGTCATTATTTTTGTGCTATGTATATTTGCTCTGATGGTGATCTCATTCAGTATTGTGGCTATAGATATCATCTATTCTCTGAATATTGCCAAATTTTTATATTCAGCTCTAGAACTCCATGTCATACATCCATTTACCTAATTAGTATCTCTACTCGGATGTTCATTATATATTTCTAAGTAAATATGTCCAAAACCATGCTTTTGATTTATTATTCCTTCTGTAGTCTTCCCCATTTTGGTAAGCAGTCCCTCCATCTTTCCTGTTGCCCAGGGCAAACAAACCTTGGAGTCATCCTGGACTCTTCTTCTCTCACAGTCCACTTCTGATCCATCAGTAAATCCTGCCGTCTGCACCTTCAAAACATATTGGAATTTTCGCTCACCACTTCTACAGCTACTACCCCAGTCCAAACCACCAGCAATGTCTTTTCCCATAGTATTAATAATGCCTCCTTAGTGATTTCTCAGCTTCCAAAGTTGCCTCTTCAAATTATGTTATAATCACAGCTGTTAAGATGATACCTTGGGGGGGGTGTAAATTAGATGTTACTTTTTAACCTAAGTTTCCAAAAACTTCCCATTTTTACCAGAATCAAAGTTCTTACAATACTGACAAAATCCTATTTAAAGGAATGTCCTGCGATCTTATGCTTCAACTTTCAGCCTCCACCATTCTCCCTTCTGATTCCAAACCAGAAAACATATCAAAACATTCTAGAATTATACTGAGAAACATTTAATCTAAAAACATAAAAATAAAAGATTTTTAAATTTTGTGTTTCTTTACTTGTATGTATGTATTATTACTATTACATCTCTCTTTGGGAGAAAACCTTTAACAGGCAAGTACATCATTAAATTTTCACACATGTTCATGGGCTTTCTTTTATACAAAATGAGCTCCTAAAAATACAGATGGAAACAGAGTTTATTTTCTTACTTATTTTGTTTTCCTATAAATAAAATAAAAAGGTTTGGGGATTTAGCTTTCCAAATCGGTGGGAAAAACAAGGATGAGGCAATAAATGTTATAGTGATAGCAATCTAGCATTTTGAAAAGAAAAGCTAGATTATTTCTAATCCTCTCTCTTTTAAAAATTCCATTACAATGGGAAGAAAAGATATATTAACAAACTGTTTTTGATCTATGCGTTGGAGCTCAACCCAGGGTCTCACACGTACTAAGTACCAGGTACCTGCTCTACCACTGAGCTACACCCCTGGCCTCTTATAGTGTATTTTTAACTTCATAATGTGAAAAGCCAGATAGCAAAGTCACATAGCATTAAGCAGAGAAAAACAGACTTGTTTCTATAAAAATTCAAAACTATTTTTAAAAACCACTATCATTAAAGCTAAAATATTTCACAAGCTGCAAAAACTTTCCTTTTTTTGAGACAAAAGGTTCCTATAATAAATATACAAATCAACAATAAATAAATGAAAATGGAACTAACATATAAAAATATATTCAACCTCTAATGTAATCAAAGGATACAAAGAAAAACAATGAGCTTTGTCTCTTAAGTTATATAATTAGAAAATATTTAAGCAAATGACAACATTCAACAAGCTGTCTCACTTTTGAAGGGTTGTATTTTGGCCTTAGTTGTTTTTGGACAGCAGTTTGGAAATAGGCAACAAAAATTTAAAGTGGCTTTTAAAAAATCTAATATATTCACTAGCAAGTATTTGTCCTCAGAATGCAGTAAGATGGCTTTTCAGAAATGTACATGTAAGAATTCACACAACAGTGTTATTTTTAAACTCAAAATACTGAAAATAGTCTATATACCCATTAACACAGCATTGCTCATTTATGTTAAATTTTGGAATAGTCATGCAATGGGAATTTATATAAAGAGATTTTCAGAAATCTTTTCCAAATACAATAAACTCCTAAACTAGCCAGGTGCAGTGGTGTACACACCTGTAATCTCAGATACTTTGGGGACTGAGAAAGGAGGATTGAAAGTTTCAGGCCAGCCTGGGTAAATTAGTGAGACCTTGTCTCAAAATAAAAAATAAAAAGGGTTGGGGATTTAGCTCAGTGGCAAAGCACCCCTACGTTCAATCTCCAGGACGGATGGACCGATGGACAGACGGATGGACAGACGGACAGACAGACAGACAGATCCAAATAAAATGATTACCTATCTCCCTTTGGTTTTCTTTTTTGTAGTGTCTTCCCTTTGGGTCTTCTTTCACTTCCTAAACAGGGGCTCCCACCAGGTCCTGTTACCCGTATTGATTCAAGGCCTTTGGAAGATTTTTTAAATGTAAATTCCACTGGTTCTCCTTCTTTCAGGCTTCTAAATCCTTCCATGAATAGTTTGCTCTATAAAGAGTGGGGAAGGGATGAGGAAAGAGATAATGATTATAAATGTTTTATAAATTATGTCTAATTTTAGAATTAGCAGAGGAAGATATTTGGTTATCCATTAAAAAAGTATAGTCTTTCTTTTTTTAAGTCCAGTGAAACTCATATCATTTTAATCTTTCAATTGTAATGATGGCAGAGGGAGAATATATTAGTACTATTTTTCAAAGGCAATTTGGCAACACTTAAAAAGATTTTTTTAATTTAAATGTACATATTCTGCAACCCAACAATTCTACTTCAACAATTCTGTTACAGACAAATTCACACAAAGGTTCAAAAAAAGACACCACAGCGTGGTTTGTTAAAAAATGTCCATTTAATCTCACTGATCATATAAATGAGTCATATAACATTATTAAATCATTAAGCTTTTTTTAGATCTACATGCTTTGATGTGAGAAGACAAACATGTAATACTGCTAGGTAAAAGAAATTAAGATTAAAAAACAAGTGTTTACCACAATTTCATCTATATGAAATTTCAAAAAGATTCATGTCTACTTCTAAAGAGATAGGGTCTGGATCAGACATTAAACCACAGAGCAATTTTCTCAATTCCTGTTCTGGGAAGGTAGGCAAGCTTTCTATATGCACTTTACTGCAGTTTTTGAGTTTTTTATGATGGGAAAGAAAATTTATTTTTATAATTTGAAAGATGGTTGATTGAAAAAATAAATCGCCAATTACAAAATTGTAACTTCAATTTCAAATGTTATTGGCTCTTTCAATTCTATTTTGTTCATCAAAGTCAATGTGTTGATTCAAAATGCTAAGAATAATTAAATCATTAGTTTTATTTACTTCTTCAAACCCCTTGTATACACTTTACAGATCTAATTTAGAATATCATGGCGTTTATAGATTTTTCTGAACTTTAGAGTGAAAAGGAAGGGAACACAACATGGCAGACCTTAGTTCAGGCCCAGTTCTTTCAGTAGGAAATCCTGTCTATAGCTTTGAATGAACCATTTAATTTCTTTTCTGTTTATCTTTTTTACTCTTTCCATTGTAATGAATCTTTTTTTTTTTTTTGGTACCGGGGATCAAACTCGGGACCTTGCGCTTGCGAGACAGGCTGTAATGGAATTTTTTTAAAGAGAGAGGATTATAAATGTATCTAGCTCTTCTTTTCAAGCAATATGAATTCTGAGTAACAGTAGATCTGAAAAAGACACCAGTAAAACTGTGAAGTGTCATGTTTTTTCTCCTTGGACCACTTAAATTAGCATATTAGTTTCAGAAATGCCCTCCCCTATCCCACTCACCAGAATAAAACTCTTCTTTAATTGCAATTCTTAACAGCAACTTCCTGACTTAATTGATCCCAGAGCCCCTTCTTTGTAAGTACAAATGACTGGAGTACTTAAGGAAAACACTTCCAGAAAATCTTCATCCCTCCCAAGTCCAAGATTCCATGGGCATCTGCTATGGCTTAGATGTAGTTTGTCCCCCCAAGGGTTTATGTGTTGGAAGCTCAGTCCCAAGGTGGCAGTACTGGGAAATAGTGTGGAACTGCTAAGAGGTAGGGCCTAGTGGTATTTCTGTAGATCAATTAGTCACGTGCCTTGGAAGGGACTGAGGAATACAGTGTCTATCAGCTTCCTGTTTTTGTGATGTGATCTCTTGCTCTTGCATGTGCTTTCATCTGCTCCTGGACCTTCACTAGAGGCTAATCCAAGGGCTTAACCCACCATCTCCACCTGCCAGTGGATCTCAGACTTTCAAACTCCAAAATGAAAACTAAATAAACCTTTTTTCTGTATAAATTACCCTACCACATTTTTTAAACTAACAGAAAACAGACTAATAGAGAAGGTAAAAAGTTGTACTCCTTACCCACAGTTTTGTATCCTAGGGTTTGAATCACCTGAGGCCAATGGTGGACAGAAAATATTAAATAGGAAAATCACGAAAGGAACAATGTGTAAGTTTTGAATTGCACAACATTCTGAGTAGTATGATAAAATCTCCAGCCACCCCACTCCATCCTGCCCTTGACACGAATTGTATCTTCATTTTGTGTATCCATTTTGTACATACTACCTTTCCACTTAGAAGCCATCTTGGTTATCAGATCAATTTGGAATATGAAATGTTTGTGTCCACGTAACCCTTATTTTACTTAATAATGCCCCCAAAGGATGAGAATAGTGATGCTGGCAATTCAGTTATGTCAGAGAAGCTGTGAAGTAATTAAGTAAAAAGGTGAAAATTCTAAATTTAACAAGAAAAGGAAAAAATTACAAACTGAGGTTGCTAAGATCTATGGTAAGAACAAATTTTCTATGCATGAAATTATGAAGAAAAATAATTCTTTCTAGTTTTGCTATTGTGCCTCAAATGTGACTGAATGGGATTGAATTTATGTATACATTTAAAGAAAAAAATATAGTATACATAGGATTTGGTACATAGTGTTTTCCTGATGTGGTCCTTTGTTTCAGGAATCCACTGAGGATCTTAGAATATATACCTCACAGATAAACCGTAATTATAGAGAACTTAAATCATTAGATGGAACAAATAAAAATACTTCAAAATCTAATGCAAAAGTATTGTAGACAGCTAAGTTAATTAGCTATCTGGTAGGCAGTTAGACAGGGTCTGTCCTTGAGGAGTCAATAGGAAAGAAAATCAAGACACATTCACTGAAGGTCAGGATTATAAAAAGAAACTAATACACCCATGTACTTCCCGTAGGGATGAATAGAAGTGATTGATATTCAAAATAGACATCAGTCACCTTAAGTGTGGATGAGAATCTCCCTATCCCATTTCCTTTCTGGAAACTCCTTGTTCATAGCCATAGCCCATGCTTGCTATGTGACTTGTTTTTTCATATGATCCTCATTTAATCAATATTACCTGGGGAAATGTACTTGAGGTCTTATTGGTTGATCATGGTTTTGTCCCACCTCACGTCTACCTTGTGATTTTCCATTGGATCCTATTAGTTGACTATAGTTTTGTCCCACCACACTTTGTGGGTTTGCTCCATAAAAATCTCTTGAGAAACGGAGTCCCAGGCAACCCACTTTTCCGCGTGTCACCTCCAGTCCCTCTCAGGCAGGAGCTATCTTTCCCTCAATAAATATTCCTTACTCTTAACCTCTATTGTTCCTAGAATTCATTCTTTGATTTTAGAGAACATCAACTCCCATTTCAGATATCTAGCAGGTTGGGAGTTATAATATTTCCCCCATTTTGGATTATTTTGCTTATTTGGATTACTTGGTGTCCTATATCAAAAGGAGACTATTCATTATGAAAGTAATATGATATACAAAAACAGTTATTAACCTGTTTCTAGCGCAAGTCACCTGACATTGGGAAATCCTCATGCTGAACTCTGTCTGCAACTTGACAGCACCATTTCTGCTGTTTGATGTTATGTAGAAGAAAAATACAACTACCTACGTTCTTTAAAATAACATAACAGGGCCAGGGATTTAGCTCAGTGGTTTCGTTGCCTGCTGCACAAGCGCAAGGACCCAAGTTTGATCCCCGGTACCAAAAAAACCAAAATAAAACATAACAAATCGTCATTTTTAATGCTGTCCTAACATTGCTAAAGCATCTTATTTTTTTCTAATTATAAGTAGTTCTTTTGCTTTAGCTTCCTTTCTTCCTTCCCACTCAAGAAAGTGCAGATTATTTCTTTTAATTCAAATAAAGTAAAACACAGATCAACTACTGAAATTATGAGAATGAAGGAAAAGCAATATTAATTATAGCTCTCATATTGTTACATGTGTTTTGTTTCCAAAACAAAAATTCTATCATCTTTCCTTACTAGTTCCTAGTTTACAAGTACACTTCCACCAACTTGATTTGATTTTTCTTTATTAAGGCTACTGATAGATATTATTTATAAGTGAACTGCTTTGCCAAATCTAAAGTAAAAATCTAGTTCTTCTAGACCACTGAATTCTGGATATTTATCATGATATTCTGAAAAGAATATTTTTTTATCACCTCCACACAAATTAGTACATAAAGCAATTTAGATTCATGTTTGAAAAAAACAATCAATATCCCTATAAAATATAGTGGCTTTCTACTAAAAATAACTTATAAAACATTCACCCTTTGTTATTATACCAAAGTAATTGCAATACATGTGGGAAAGATTTGTTGAAAAGTGGAGAATTAGCTCATATTTGGTCACAAAAATCAACTTCTTCTCTTGGCCTGCCAATTTTTATTAAAAGTCCTCCATTTTTCTAGTCATACTGATTTCAATCTTTAGTTTTACTTAGACCATTTACTAAGTCTTGTGCATGCTGGGTGTGGTGGTGCATTCCTGTAATCCCAGCACTAGGGAGTCTGAGGCAGGAGAATTGCCATGAGTTTGGTGCCAGCCTGGAATACATAGAGTTCAAGGGCAGCCTGAACTACATAGCTAGACCTCGTCTCAAAAAAAAAAAAAAAAAAAAGTCTTACACACTCTTGCTACACAGTCTTTCTACCCCATCCATTTCATTGGCTTGTCATTACCCTACTTCAGGTCCTAATATCTTGTACCAGTGTAACTGGAGTAGCTTCGTCATTGATGGTTCAGCAGAAAGTCTTCTTCCTAAACCAGTATCTTCCATACCTGCATTTTCTCTTTAAATTTCCACCTATTAGACACAACTCCAAAATCTACCATACGATTCTTAAGATTGTAGATGAGATTCTTTTGCCTCCAATTACACTTTCCATTTCTTTTCACATTATACCAGAAAACAATCTCTTTGTTAACAGAACTGGCTGACTTGTATTTCCAAGAAGATCATCTCTTCTCTGTATTCCAGCTTATTCCGATGGAACACACTCTCCTACTTGTAGCTATCAAAATTTTATTCAAGCGCAGTTCAAATGATCCGTTTTTATGTCATCCTCCTCGATTACTCACAGTTAGAAATTTTTTCCTCTTTTGTGTAATTTATTCTTCTCTATAGCTTTTATAGTGCACTGCTGTGTACTGAAAATATGTGTATATATTTTATATCTTACTTGTTCTTTTGGACTTATTTTCTACTGAAGACTAAGAAATATGATGGGTATCTTAGTATTTCCCAAATGGCTCAAGCAATGCTGGCAAATACTATCATTCAATAAGTACTTAAAAGAACTCTAAATTTAATATCAGGGGAAAAATAAGGACTCTTAGTCTAATACTCATTTGAGAAAAAAACACGGATTGAACTAAGTTGCTCATGCAAAGTCAAATTTTCTGGGTTCTATATATAAAATATTTTTTTAAAATTTTTAATGTCAAATGACACTGCATATGGTTTATTTGGAATAAAATGTGGATAGGATTACAATAGTTCAAGCTAGAAATACTACCCTCTCTCTGCTCTTAACATGAGCTCATATTCCTTGCTCTTCCTTCTGCCTAGTTTTTCTAAGAGAACATCACCTTTATTTGATACACCTCATAATTCATGATGTTCTGACCACCTGATCCAAGAACACAGATTGATGATATTTTTTAAAATTTACACATGAGATCTATAAGGAAGGACTTTTGGTGTTTTGGGCTTACATTTTTCCTCTATACCACTCAACTGGACAAAACACAGAAAATATTCTATGTAGGAAAGCACCACATCTATTGGAGTAATAAATGAACAAATGAATGATTGACATTTAGAAGAAACTCTTAATATATCTACTGAGATATCACGTGCTTATGGTGGGACAGGTCAATTCTGAATGTGCACATCAGTTAGCTCATCTAACACCTCTAGTTTGTGTTCTTCTAACCAAGTAAGGTTCTTTTCTTCTGCTTCCCTTTATTTCAATTTTTAAAATTCATTTTGGCACAAATATATTACCAAGTTATTTCAGTTTTCCTGCTATATTCCTGTTCCTCCCCTCAACTGTTTAAAAGAGGCTTAGAAAGAATAATAACAGGGATATGAAGTCAAATGAGAACAGTCAAAATCTGTAATTTATTTGCCAAGTATTTCTACCCAGGGCTTCAGACAGTAATATCATTACCAATTCTCCTGGCACATGCTTTTGTCTCTCCAACTAGACTAGGCTCTGAAGTATTGCTATAGCTCAATAACTGATTCTCCTTGAAAATGAGAATAAATTTTTTTCTCTAGGAAGGACAAACTGACTTGAGTTCAAGGCAGACAGATATGCCTGAAAATTTAGCAGATATGCCTCATGTTATTCATTAGAAGCCATCAAAATGAAAGAAAAATAATAAAATAACATGGATTCACAATAAGAAAGAGAATGAAAAAGGTACCACCAACAGAAAACAATTCCACAAATTCCTGGAATCTAGAATGCTGACGCACAGGGCTGGGGATTTAGCTCAGTGGTTCTGCCACCTGCCTTGCAAGCAGAAGGACCAGAGTTTGATCCCTGGTACCAACCCCCCCCCCCAAAAATAGAATGCTGATGCAAAACTGAGTTGGGAGCATCACCTGAAAAAACTAACATAAGGAGCTACAGCAGACAAAGTAACACTATTCCCAACAGAAAACTGGAAGAGTGTGCTCAGACACAATTTGTATGGTTAAGGCTAAAAACAAACCATGGGTTTGCAAACAGGGGTGTTATTGGAAGGTTTATGCAAGGATCAGATGCCCATTTCATCTCTTTACCCCTGCACCTACCTACATTTGTGAAATCAGCTAAATCTTGTCTCAAAGCAAACAACGTAAGGCCTTTTTCTTAAAAAACAAAACTGAAGGAACTATCTGGACAACTGGTGAAATACTGGATGCTGCACACAAATCCCTATTCATTCTGACAATCAGGAGACCACTAGTTGGCTCCTTAGCTACACAACCTTAAATCATTCTATGTGAACATACATGGAAATGAATGTGTAACTATTTTTCAGTCAATACTAAATTTCCTTTTATGTATTCTTAGAATGTCCCAATTCACTGAAAAGGAGCAAGATTTTGTTCTTTTTTCACTCAGATCCTTTAATAGAAGTTAAAGAAAATGATAGCAGCGTAGAAGTCGATGTTTACTGATTTTTTTTTTTTTTTTTGGTTCCGGGGATCGAACTCGGGTCCCTGCGCTTTCGCAGCAGGCAGCGAAACCACTGAGCTAAATCCCCAGCCCAGTTTACTGAATTTTACCTAAATAGATAAAATTTCAATCTAATTCCAGTCAAATTATTAAATTTCATATAAATAGGATTTTTAAAATGATACTTTACCGATTGTCTTTAATATTAAAAGAAACCTTAGCCAAACCACTACATCTGGCTTGTATTTTAAAACTGAAAAGGACACACCAAAACTGGCAAAACTACTCAAATGGCATAAGAGAAAGTAAAACTGAAAGCATCCAGAGATGAACACTGGACCTTAATTCCTATATAGGAATCCTGATCTTCCTGCTTACAAACTCAAGGTGCAGACAAGCTTGGAAAAAACAAAATGAAAACTGTGTCTCAGATTCCTTATCTATAAACTAATAATATCTTCTAGGAATAAAAACTATCTGTTACAATTATTACTAGATCCAAATAATAAATATAAAATGCCTAAAACAATGGTTAGCACAATGTCTAGCAGCTGAATAAACAGTTTATACTATTTTTGTAAGTACCTAATGTGCTCCCCTAGCAGCTGGAACAGGCAAGGAATAGGTGAGAGAAAACAAGCATGTACTAAAAGAGTATCAGTAGCACGCACTGTGCTGAATGCTTTCACTTGTCATATCATTTGATTCAATCACCTTTATCCATCACCCCCACTTGGTGAGGGTGTGTACACCACTTAATTCCAATTAAACATCTCTTCACTAAAGCCTTTTATAAAATTCTCAAGGAAATCCAGGTATTAATTTTCCAGGCTCCAGCTATACACAATGTATTTTAATATTTATCATACTACACTGTAATGTGTTAATTTTTCATAAGATGTTATGGTTGTATCTAGATGTAGTTTGAAATTTTCACTTGCATGGCTAAAACCATCTCAGAAACTTAGCAAGTACTCAATATATGTTTGAGGCAGAGAGGTCAATCAGGGTTGGTGAAAAAGAAGGCAAAGAGAGGGGCTGGGGATTTAGTTCAGTGGTTCTGCAGCCTGCCTCGCAAGCCAAGGTCCCGAGTTTGATCCCCAGTACCCCGACCCCCCAAAAAAACAAGGCAAAGAGAAAAAGAGTAAAAGCTGTGACTGTTTCTGTTTAAGATGAAAACAGCCAAGTATGGTGGCATATGCCTGTAATTTCAGCATTTGAGAGGTTGACACAAAAAGATAGCAAGTTGAATCCCACCTGGGCAGCTTAGGGAGACTAAGTATCAAAATAAAAAATAAAAAAGGCTGGTGATGTACCTCAGCTGGAAGGCCCTGGAATTCAATTCCCAGTACTGCAAAAACAAAACAAAGGGCCAGGGATTTAGGTCAGTGGTTCAGGCACCTGCCTCGAAAGGTCCCGAGTTCAATCCCCAGTACAAAACAAAAAAAACAAAAAAAACAAAAATCAAATTAAAAAACTATGGTCCTATAATATTTATGTTCCTTCTAACTGAAAGAATTTCATATTCCAAGTTGACCTTACTTATAAAAAATATATATCTGATTTTACATGAAATAGCAGAATATTAAGTCTATGTACACTATGTATAATTTAAGAAATGTACTATAAACCTAGAGCAGTGTCCTCACCTTTTCACTATAACCCCATAATGAACCCTTTTTTCCTATTTGTCTCATATGAAATTTTAATACCACAGACATTCTGAATGTTTATGTCCTATGGCACTCTGAAGCATCACAAATCACTACAACATCTAGGATTGTTTTGCCATTGCAAAAACTAATTCTCAGTCTCTTGTTCTGATATCATCCCCTTTAGAATGTATACGCTGCAGCAATCACTAAAAACAATACAAAAAGGTATAATTCAACCAATGGATGAATTACAAAGGAATTTTTAAAATACCATATTAACATAGCAGCAGAAATGGAGAAAGTTACTCCAAAATTTTGGGTAAAAAAAATTACCAAAGTGGTATCTAAATCCGACCATATAAACAATTTCATTAAGTACCAATGGTCTTAACACTCCAACTTAAATGCACAGATTGACAGGATGGTTAAAAAAGTAAGATCTGAGTACTACTTTTCATCCACAAGACAGCCACATCGTAACGATACAAAAAGATGGAAAATAAGATAAAGACAACACATGAAAAAGCAATAAAGCTACAGCTGAGTTACATCACTAAAAGTAGATTTTAACACCAAAAGATACTGGCACAAATAAGTTATAATGAAGTTAAAAAGCAAACTTATAACAATCATAAATGTGTATGTGTCTAGTAATAGACCTCTGAGACATATAAATCAAGAATTACAAAGAGAATTAGACAAATCCTCATCATAGCTGGAATAGTTGGAGATTTTCCAAATATGTCACCTATTTAGTATAAACCTTCAGGTAGACTGACAAAAGAAAAATAGACAACACAAAATATTCAAATGACAGGAATTAAAGGGGGCTTATCACAACCAAGTAAACATTCATTAAATAGGTATAAAGGAATATTATGAATAAATGACTACCAATAAGATTGACAACTTAGAAGAAATGGACAATTCGCCTACTACCACTCCCAGCACAGAGGAGGAGGCTTCCGGGCCACCAAAACTCCCAGAGCAGAGGAGGAAGCTTCCTGGGCCCCTTAGCACCACTTCCAGAACAGAGGAAGAGGCTTTCAGGCTGCCTTAGCACCGGTCCAAGCACAAAGGAGGTGAGCCAGGTGTGAGCACCACCAACGCCACCCACCCTCAAGGTAATGAGAAGACATGTAAACAAGCCTCATAACCAGACTTCCAGATCACCTACAGCAACCCCAAAGGGAAACGAGATGGAACACTGATACTCAACCACCTGGACTCCCTGAACTACCAACAAAAGAGGATCAGGAAAACATGAAATTGGAAATAATTTCTCAGAAAACAGCAGAGATTGTGCACATACTGCAAGACATGATTAATAAATCTAGAGAGGACACAGATAAAAAAATAGAGGAGCTGAGGAACATGATGGAATCCCAACATAGGAAAGAAATGGAATCCATAAAACATATGCAAACAGATTTCCAGGAGATTAAAAACTCCATTGAAAGTCTACGCAGCAGAATGAGCCAATGTGAGGACAGAATTTCAGATATAGAAGATAAGATTGCAATTAGTGAACAGGAAAAGAAACATTTCTTTAAAATTGTAAGGACCACAAGAAATCAATCCAACAGCTGCTAGACGATGCAAAGAAAAATAACATAAGACTGATCAGCGTCAATAAAGAAACAGGACAGAGTACAGATGACATAAAAAAACTATTCACAGAAGCGACGGCAAAAAACCTCCCAAGCAGGGGAAAACAACTTGACATACAGATAAGTGAGGCATATACAGACTCCCAACTAGTCTTGATCCAAAAAAAATCTACACATAGGCATGTAATAGTTAAGATTCCAGAAACCCAACAGAAGAACAAAATTCTACAAGCAGTTAGAGAAAAGAAACAAATCACATACAAAGGAAAGCCCATCAGAATCACAGCAGACTTCTCAATGCAAACCCTCAAGGCAAGAAGAGCTTTGAGTGAGGTATTCCAAGCCCTAAAGGAAAACAGTCTCCAACCCAGATGGATGTACCCTGCAAAACTATCTTTCAAAATCAATGGAGAAATAAGACACTTTCAAGACAAAGAGCACCTTAGGAACTTCATGAATACCAAACCAGCACTCCAAAAAATTTTAGACAAAATCCTAGGAAAAGACAACGAGGATCACAACCCCACGAACCCCAGCAGAATGAATCCATTGGGCATGACAAGAAATTAAACGCAAAAGGGGAGAATCCAACAAAAAAGAAAAAGTCATGACAAAGATAAGTCAATATGTATCAGTTATAACCATTAATTATTTTTTGGTACCGGGGATCAAACTTGGGACCTTGCGCTTGGGAGAAAGGCAGTGGAACCACTGAGCTAAATTCCCCGCCCTATAACCATCAATGTTAATGGTCTCAATTAACCAATCAAAATAGACTGGTAGAATGGGTCAAGAACAAAAACACAACAATATGCCGCATAAAAGAAACACGCTGAATTCAAAAAGAAACTCATAGACTGAAAGAGTGGAAACAATAAAACAATAAAAACAATAAAGGGTGGAAAACAATACTCCATGTGACAGGAACCCCAAAAAAGGCAGGAGTAGCTATCCTCTTTGCAGATCAAGTGTATTTCAAAGCAACACTGATTAAGAGAGACAAACAAGGACACTACACCTTTGTAAAGAGAACAATCTAAGAGGAAGAGATGACAATCATAAATATATATGCACCAAACACTAGTGCACCCAACTATATAAAACAAATACTAACAGACATGAAAAATAATATAAGCATTAATACAATAGTAGTGGGGGACCTCAATACCCCACTGTCACAAACAGATCAAGTAGACAAAACATGAGCAACAAAATACTAGAAAACTCAATCAAACTCTTGAACAAATGAACTTAACAGATGTTTATAGTGTTCCACCCACAAAATCAGAATACACATTCTTTACAGCTGCACACAGGTCATTCTCCAAAATAGACCACATACACACTCATAGAACATATTTAAGCAAGTACAAAGGAGTTGAAGTAATCCCCTGTATATTATCAGACCATAGTGCGATGAAATTGGAGATCAGTAGCAAAAGGAACTGTGAAAATTTCATAAATACATGGAAATTGAACAACACACTTCTGAATAACCAAGAGGTCACGGAGGAAATTAAAGAAGAAATCAGACAGTTCCTTTAATTAAATAACAATGACAATACAACATATCAGAATCTAAGGGACATGAGGAAAGCAGTCTTACAAGGGAAATTCATAGCAGTGAATATGCATATTAGGAAAACAGAACAAGCCCAATTAAACAACCTGATGCTGAACCTCAAGCTTCTAGAAAAAGAGGAGCAGGACAAACCCAAGGCTCATACAAGGGAGGAAATTATAAAGATCAGAGCAGAAGTCAATACAATGGAGACTAAGAGAATGATACAAAAAAATGAAGCCAAGGGTTGGTTCTTTAAAAGAATAAACAAAATTGGCAAACCCTTGGCCAAACTCATCAGAAAAAGGAAAGAAAAGGTCGAAATCCATGCAATTAGGAATGAAAAGGATGAAGTTACAATGGACCCAGAACAAATCCAGAGCATCATCAATACCTACTTCAAGAACCTATACTCCAATAAAATGGAAAACATGGAAGAAATGGACCGATTCCTAGATACATATGAATTACCAAAGTTGAATGAAGACTGAAAAATTCTAAACAACCCAATATCAATCAATAAAATTGAAAATGTAATTAAAAACTTACTAAGAAAATCCCAGGTCCTAATGGCTTCACTGCTGAATTCTACAAGACATTTAGACAGGAACTACTGCCACTATGTTTAAACTTTTCAATGAAATTGAAAGGGAAGCAATACTCCCAAAGTCATTCCTGGAAGCAAGCATCACCTTGATCCCCAAAGCAGAGAAAGACCCAAACGAAAAGAGAACTATAGGCCAATTTCACTAACGAACATAGATGCAAAAATCCTTAATAAGATACTGGTAAATAGAATGCAGAAGATCATCAAGAAGATCATATACCCTGAGCAAGTGGGATTCATCCCAGGGATGCAGGGATGGTCAACATATGGAAATCAATACATGTAATATACTATATCAATACAGCCAAGGACAAAAACCATATGATCATCTCAATAGATGAAGAAAAAGCATTTGACAAATTCCAACATGCATTTATGATAAAAACCCTACAAAGAATTGGAATAGGTGGTCTCTACCTCAATCTGATAAAAGCCATCTATGAAAAACCAACAGCCAGTATCATACTAAATGGTCAAAAACTGAAACCCTTCACACTAAAATCAGGAGCAAGACAAGGATGTCCACTATCACCACTCTTGTTCAATATAGTTTTGAAAACATTAGACACAGCAATTAGACAAGAGAAAGAAATAAAAGGAATAAAGATAGGAAATGTTGAAGTCAAATTGTCATTATTTGCAGATGACGTGATACTCTATATAGAAGACCCCAAGAACTTCACCAAAAGTCTTCTAGACTTAATAACCAAATTCAGTCAAGTAGCTAGATACAAGGTCAACACACAAAAATCAATAACTTTCCTCTACATGAACAACAGACTCACTAAGAGAGAAACAGGGCAAATAATTCCTTTCACAATAGCATCAAAAAAAAAAAAAAAAGAAAGAAAGAAATACCTAGGAATCAACCTAACAAATCAAAGACCTCTTCTCTGAAAACTATAGCACTCTGAAAAGAGAGTGTGAAGATGATATTAGAAAATGGAAATGGCCATACTTCCAAAACTGCTATATAGATTCAATGCAATCCCAATTGAAATCCCAGCAGCATACTTCATGGACCTTGACAAAACAATCCAAAAATTTATTTCCAACAAGAAGAGACCCAGAATAGGAAAAGCAGTTCTAGGCAACAGGGACATGCCAGGGGGTATCACAACCCTCAACTTGAAACTATAGTACAAAGCTACTGTGATAAAAACAGCATGGTACTGGCAAAGGAACAGACCCGCGGACCACTGGAACAGATTAGAAGATGCAGAAACAACTCCAGACATACTCAGCCACCTCATCTTTGACAAAGGAGCCAGCTACCCTCATTGGAGGGAAGATAGCCTTTTTTTTTTTTTTTTCAGTACCAGGGATTGAACTTGGATCCTTGTGCTTGCGGGGCAGATGGCGGAACCACTGAGCTAAATTCCTGGCCCCAAGATAGCCTATTTAATAAATGGTGCTGGAAAAATTGGGCTTCAACTTGCCAAAGACTAAAACTAGACCTATATCTCTCACCATGCACTAAACTAAAATTAAAATGGATTAAAGATCTAAATATTAAAATAGAAACACTGAACCAGCTAGAACAGAGGTTAGGTAGAACTCTTGAAGAGATTGGTGTAGGAACAGATTTTATGAACTAAACCTCAGTTGCCTGTGAACTAGCACAAACAATCAACAAGTGGGATCTCTTCTTACTAAAAAGCTTCTGCACAGCAAGGGAAATCACCAACAGTGTGAATAGACAACCCACAATGTGGGAAAAACTTTTCACCCCCTGTCCCTCTGACAAAGGTCTACTATCTAGAATCTATAAAGAACTGAAAAAAAATCAGACCTCCCAAATTTAAAGACCCAATCCAAAAACAGGCATCTGAAATAAACAGACATTTCTCAGACAAAGAAGTAGAAATAGCAAATAAACTTATAAGAAAATATTCAACATCACTGGTCATTCGAGAGATGCAAATGAAAACAATGTTGAGATTCCACCTCACCCCATAAAGAATGGCTGCTATCATGAATTCAACCAATAATAAATGCTGGTGGGGATGTGGAGAAAAAGGAACCCTGCTCCACGGCTGGTGGGAGTGGAGACTGGTGCAACCACTGTGGAAATTGGTATGGAGATACCTCAAAGAACTAGGACTGGAAGTCCCATTTGACCCATCTATTCCCCTGCTGGGTATCTTCCCCAAAGAATTAAAAGACTCATAACACAGTTCATGTTCAGTTCACCCACCCACGTTCATAGCAGCAGTGTGCAATAGCTAAAACTTGGAAGCAGCCCCATTGACCATCAACTGGAGACTGGATAAAGAAAATGTGATTTTTATAAAATGGAGTACTACTCAGCCATAAAAACGAGAAATTAGAGATATTTATAGCTAAGTGGATGCACGTTGAGGCGATACTCTTAAGTGAAACAAATAGGACACACATGTAAATACCGAATAGTTTCTCTAGTGTGAGAAACTGAAAGTGTAAATAAAGACTAAATGGTATAATAGATAATGTGAAATAGGAAGAAAAGGGGTAAAGGGGAAGTGGGAGGGATAGGGGAAAAGAAAGAAGGGAATGGAATTAATATGAGGGAATGGAATTAATATGAGAAAATTAAAAAATGGAAACAAAGTCTTTGTAAATAGAGAGGGATGGAGGGGTTGAAGGGAGGGCAGGGGAATGGGGAAAAAGTAAGCACCAAGAGAGATTATGTAAAGGTGCAAATTTCCAATGTGAATGTCATTATACTGTATAAAATTAAATAAATTAAATAAAATTAAAAATTTAAATAAAATAAAATTAAATTAAATTAAAAAAAGAAATGGACAATTCTTTGAAAAATAAGATTTATTATGCTATAATACATGTTTTGGGGGTTCTTTGTTCATTATTCCCATAGTCCTTGTTATTTCCTAAGTTACTAGAATTATGTTGGGCATTTTAATCACCCTCTGACCTCCTCCTACCCTTTCACTTACCCTTTTATTTGTCCCAAAGCAGGCCACAGAAACTAGAATTTCTCTTCCCCAAGGCAGGCCCAGAGACCACATTAACCAACTATTAATAATACAGCTTCTAGACTGGGGATTTAGCTCAGTGATGCCGCCACCTGCCTTACAAGTGCACGTTCCTGAGTTCGTTCCCCAGTACCAAAAATAAAAAATAAAAATAATAATAATAATACAGCTTCTATTTCAGAGAGAAGAAAATAGAGATATGAGAAGTTAAGTATATACAAATAGAACATTTAAGGGAGAAAATTAGTTAAGTACATTAGTTCTTAGTTCTTCAACTCTTTGCTTGGTTATTGTTTGTGTATTTCTTAGCTTGTTTCTAAAATAAGATTCATCTGAAGGTGTTATTAAATCATTATGTCCTTTTCTTTAGGGGCAAACTGGAAGCATATTTTACATTATGCGTGTAAAATTGCAATATGTGAAGCTGATGAATGATGCTTTTGCTACTCTACTGACTAGAGATTAGGTCAGAAAACCTGTACATGTAAATATTGAGGAGCAAAAAGGTGTGGAGGATAAACTACACCGCAAATCAATTTGTTCAATCCCATTTCAACCCAGGTAAGATAAATATCATATTTCTTAGATTCCTTTGTAGACCAGAATTTCTTGCTCCAAATATGTTTCGGGAAGACAATCTCAATCTAAGTAGAGTTGGAAGGTGGGGAGATACTGTTAATAAATCAAATAGATTTAATGCAATCCCAATCAAAATAGCAACAATATTTCTTACAGAACTAGAGAAAACACTCCTAAAATTGGTATTGAACAAGAAGAGACCCTGAATAGCAAAAGCAATGCAGGGCAACAAGAACAAAGCAAGAGGCATCACAATCCCAGATCTGAAGTTATATTAGAAAGCTGCAATGATTAAAAACAACACAGTATTAGCACAAAAACAGACATGTGGACCAATGGAACAGAAGAGAAGATGCAGAAACAATTCTAGGCACATTCAGCCATCTGATCATTAATAAATGGGTCAAAAACATATGCTAGGAGTAAAGATAGCTTCTTTAATGTATGGCACTGGGAAAACTGGCTATACATATGCAGAAGATTGAAGCTAGACCGAGTTCTGGCACCATGTACTAAATTAAAATCAAAATGGATCAAAGATCTAAATATTTTAAAAATACTTTATCTACTGGAAGATAAAATTGATAAAAATTGACACAGGCATAGGCAAGGACTTTCTGAACAGAATTGCAAGTGATTCAAAATAACATCAAAAATTAACAAAGGTGATTATACCAAGTTAAAAAGCTTCTGCACAGCAAAAGAAACAACCAACAGAGTGCAGAGTAAAAAAACAGAATGAGAAAAAATTTTTGCCAGCTACTATTCAGACATAGTACTAATATCTAGAATATATAAAGAACTCAAAACATCAGATCCCCTAAAATGAGACTGGAATAAAAAAGTAAGTAACTGAAATCAAAAAGTGGGTAACTGAAATGAAGAGACACTTCTCAGAAGTACAAATGGCCAATAAATACATTAAAAAATCTTCAACATCTCTGGACTTTAGAGAAATGCAAATTAAAACAACACTGAGATTCCATTTCACTCCAGAAAGAATGGCTATCATCCAGAAATCCAATAATAACAAACGAGGAGAGGTTGTAGGAGAAAAGAAACCTTTCTACATTGTTGGTGGGAACATCAAATAGTACACTCACTATGGAAATCTGTAGATTCCTCAAATAACTAAAAACAGAAATTCCATTCAACCCAGTTATTCCCCTTCTAGGTATCTTCCCAAAAGAGTTAAAGACATCATATAAAAAGTTAAAAGACAGTGATATATGCATTCCCATGATTACAGCACAATTCATAATAGCTAAATCTTTGAAGTGGTCGTATATTTGCAAACAGACAAATGGATAAATAAAATGTGGTATTTACATACAATGGAGGACTGCTCTACCATAAAGAATGATAAACTTGAGGCATTGAGAAAAATGGGGCTACTTGAGATAATAATGTTAAGTAAAATAAATCAGACACAGGAGCTTAAATTGCTATGGTTTCTCTTATATGAGAAATCAAAAGTATACATAATTTAAGGAGCAAAATAAAAGACAGGTAATGGGAAACAGCAAGATGGATCTTTTGCAAATGGGAAGGGGATGAAGAGGTGGAGGGGGGGAATAGAGAAAAGGGGAAATAAAAAGAATTAAGATGAACTAGGTACTACCGCTCCATGAATGTAATCCTTATGTATTGCAAACATGTACTAATAAATTTTTTTTCAGATTTTAAAAAAGAAAATAAAGAGGGAGGAAAAAAATAGGGGAAAATTATTTACAAACATCTGGTATAGGATTGGTACTCAGATATGTAAAGAACATTTAAAATTCAATAATGAAAATACAAAAGGTAAAATAAAAATAGGCACCACACACAAATATGTAAAACTGCTGAAATTCCAATAAGCTCTGCAAATTTGCTACAGACTGGATGTGTTCCCCTAAAATTCATGTGTTGAAGCCCTAATATTTGATGTGATGGTGTCAGGAGGTGGGGCATTTGGGAGGTAATTACATCACGAGGGCAGAACTCTCATGAATGGGACTAGTATCTATATAAGAGGAAATATAGGTGACGTGATCTCTCGCTCTCTCTCAGCCACATGAAGATCCTGCAGGAGGGGCAGCTGTCCGCAGAGGAGGAGGCAGCCCTTCATCAGATACAGAAGCCACAGGCACACTGATCCTGGACATCCTAGGCTCCAGGACTATTAGGAAAAATGTTTGCTGTTTAAGCCATTTGGTCTGTGGTACTCAGCAGCCCAGTGTGACTGAGACAGGTTTATATCAATGTTAATTCCATGGTTTCATTCATATATTTCTTGATTTATTCAGGTACTAGGGATTTAACCCAGAGGTTTGTGCACACAAAGTAGGAGGTTGAACTGAATTTATTCTTACTAAATTTAAGTAAAATACAGAAAGATGTAGCAGCAAAATGGAATATTCTGAGCATTTCTAAGAGAAATTCTACCGAAAAGCTGCACTTCCTGTCTTTTTAAAAATTTCAAGGTTTCAATATTATACTATAGTTATAAAAGATGCTAACCTTACATTGAAGGAAGAAGGGTAAAGGGTGGACAGGCTTCCTGTATATACATATTTTGCAATGTCCTGTGAAACTATTTACTTCAAAATAAAAAGGAGGGGGGAAGGCAGTGGGCTGGACCTGGCCAGTTTTCCAACTCCTGATCTAAAGAATCACATGTGATGAAGAATCAAAACTGTGACAGATATTTTCATTAGTAATGTCTGTAAGAGAAACTTTTACAAAAGAAAAGTAATTACTTTACAGAAAGCATTTGTTAAAAAATCACATTAAAGTCAGGTATGGTGAGGCCCACCTATAATCCCAGCATGAGGGAAGCTGAGGCAGGAGGAACACTGTGAGTCCAATACCAGTCTGAATTGAGACTGTCTCAAAAAAAAAAAATCACATTAAACCAGGCATAGTGGCATATACCTATAAACCCAGCTACTCAGGAGGCTGAGGCAGGAAGATCTCAAGTTCAGGCCCTATTTGGTCAACTTGGTCAAACCCTGTCTCAAAATAAACAATTTAAACAAAATAAACAAAAAGGGATGTAGCTCTATGGGAGAGTGTTCTTGAATTCACTCCCCAGTACCAAAAAAAAATTAATAACCAGTCATGGTGGTACATGCATGTCGTCCTAGCTACTTGGGAGGGTGAGGGAGATAGATTGCTTGAGCTTTGGAGTTCAAGGCCGGCATGGGGAACATAGTGAGAACCTGTCTCTTAAAAAATAAAAACAAATGACATTTAATTTAGTCTTCCTTTCTCCTCTCAATAATCATATTAGGTAGGAAATCCCTGCATATCCACATTGAAAAAAAATCTTGGTTCCTACTCTACATCACAACAAATAACATGACGTGGAAATTCCCCAGTTTGTCTTACAAATGTTGATAATAGTAATTTTCCTGTTATACCATTCTCCATTTTAACTTACATTTTATGATAATAATAAATCCTCTAAAGGGATTCCTCCATAAGCATTTTCCTATGGCTATTGCCCTACTGCTACTCTACCTGTGATGTCCAGCCACTTCCACTCGGCTTCTGTCCCAGTGCTCCCTCCCCCAGCACCATGTTCAGTATATTCTCAGCCATATGAGCAACAACAAGAATCACAGAGCTTTTATATCAATTTAGGGGCAAAACATCTCTTAAAACTACTTCACTATAAATTCTTTTTATTAAAGCAAACAAAATGTAACAATTTTTTGAAGTAGGCAAAAGATGAACAGATATATCTATGAAAAGGATATATAAACAAAACAAACACGAATAAACATTGGTAGTCTTCCAAAAATGCAAATTAACACTAGAATGTAGCAGAGTGTGATGGTGTACACCTATAATCCCAGTTATTAGGAAGACTGAGGCAGGAAGATCTCAAGTTTGATGCTATCCTGAGTAACAGTGAGACTATGTCTCAAAAAAATAAAAAGTAAAGAGGTTGGAGATGTAGCTCAGCACTAGCATGCTTGTGTGAGGACATGGGTTTAATCCTCAGTCATATACAGAGACATACTACAATGCAATACATACCCATTAGAATGGCTTCACAGTTTGTGAGTTAACTAGAATTTTATACACTGTTAATATGGGTATAAAATGGCAGGCCTAAGATGGATGATGGTGTACATGCATATAATCTCAGCAATCTAGGAGGCTAAGGCAAGTTTAAGCCCCACCTGGGCAACTTAGTGAGACCCTATCTCAAAATACAAAATAAAACAAAGCGCTGGGGATGCAGCTCAGTGTAAAGGCTCTAAGTTCAATCTTCAGTACCAGAAAAAATTTAAAATGCAAATCTACTTTGGAAAAAGTTATTTGATCTCTTACAGAATTAAACCTATACCTGTCTTAAGATCCTAGATTCCAATGCTAGGTATTAACCCGAAAGATATAAAAACACATGCCCACACAAAGACTCATGTCCAAATGCTTATAACAAGTTTATACACAATAACCCAAAACTAGAAACAGGTTAGATATCCTTTAGTAAAAGAATAAATAAAAATTGGTCAGTATACAGAATATTAGAGAGCAATAAAAAGAAAAAATTAGTGCTCTGCACACAATAATACTTATCAAGAACTGTGAAAGCTCTTTATTTCACCCCAAGTACAAGCTAATTAATTAGTCTCCCACAACTTCAAAGAAGTTTATAGAAGGCAGAGTTTATTATCCCAAGCAACAGCAATACCTTAAGTATCAGCATTTTTGTGCTGCTTCCACAAGTCCCAATTTCCACAAGGTGATGTGAAGGTCAGATGTCACACTGACATCAAGTGGGTTGTATTACAACAAAGGAACACAGTGACCTTAGGGAACTTGAATATTTTATAATGGGCAGTAAGCATGTTTGTCATGTATTCTGGAAGAAACGCAATCTCTGCGTTCTTAGGACACTTGCTACATAAACATCCTTGAAGAGAGTACAGTGACTTAGTGTCTCACATACAAGTCATACAGCAACATGAGTGAGAGATGCCAGGGAAGTTATCGCTCAACAATACCAAGTGAAAGAAGCTTTATAAAAAATAAGTAGATGCCTCATATATGGTGGGGCAAGCCTGTAATCACAGCACTCTGGGAGGCTGGGGCAGAACTGCAAATTCAAGCCCAGTCTGGGAAACTTAGCAAGACTGTTTCAAAATACCCTTTCTGCCAGACCTGCTATCTTCCAGTAATTTGCCCAAATAATGAACACAAAGGGAAACAGGAAAGAAAGTGGGTTAGTATATGTTCTCTTGGTCCTTTAGAAAACAGGGTTGTTCCTTTGGTCACATGTATGCAAATGTACAAATACAGTGGTATCACAGACATCAAGGAAATGGGTACTGTTCAAAAAGGAACACCACAAAAATGTTACCATGGCAAAACTGGAAGACTCTACAGTGTTACCCAGCATGTTGTTGGCACTGTTGTAAAGAAGCTAGTTAAGGGCAAGATTCTTGCTAAGAGAATTAATGTGCCTACTGAGCATAGTAAGCACTCAGAGCTAGAAACACTAGAAGGAAAATGATCAGAAAAAGAAGGAAGCCAAAGAAAAAGGTACTGGGTTCAAGTGAGGCACCAGCCTGCCTCGTCCAGAAAAGCACTTTGTGAGAACCAGTGTGAAGGAGGCTGGGCTGCTGTAATCCATTCCCTAAGAATTCACAGCATAAGAGGGGGAGGGAGGTCTGCTTTTCAGCACCTAGTTAGTGGCTAAGGTGTTCTGGGTCTTGGGTTCAATACCCAGTACTGCTTAAAAATGAGTAAGGTTCTCTGAATTGTAAGAATTGTCTTAATTGAACAGGAATGTGGTGTTCTCACCCCAGAGAAATAAATACTTGGAGCAGATTCTCATTCTACCCAGTTAGTTGTGCTATGTCTTTACTCTTCACATTCACTGTTTTTCTTGCTGAAAGATGTGAAGTATTATGCAGACGTATATCCAACTGGTCAAATATTTAAGAAATATTTATACTGGCATGAAGATAATTCCTTACGTCATTGTGAAAAAAACATGTATGAAAAAAAATGGAAGGCAATTCATTAGAGTCCATGTGACATGCACAAAAGCCCAGGCACAGAATGTAATAGCTGTTTACCCAAAAGTCAGCGTATAAAATGTGTCTTGTTATTATACCTTCAGAGTTCTTAGTTGTCTGTTATTTTCTGGTCACTGAGACTATACTGGACACTCACAAGTACAAGAGGAAAGGTTTATTTTGGTTCATAGTGCACAGAGGTTTCAGGCCCTGGTGGTCAGGCTCCAAGGCAGAAAGAAAGGCATGGAAGAAGGGACTGGGGGAAGGAGAAGTTGCTAGCTTCATGGTGGAGGGGAAGCAGAGAAAGGTGAAGGGAGGAGCTGGGGAGGAAGACAAACCCTTCTAGACCAAGCCTCTGTGACTCAACTCCTCTGAACAGACGCCGCCTCCTGACGGCAAGCCAGCTATACCAGCCCCATAATACAATCACCCACCAAAAGCCCCATCTATAGACCATGAGGCTTTTGGGGGGATACCTAGCTATAAACCTTAACATCAGTGTATGTGTGAAATTAAAATAAATACCCTTATAGCCAGAAATAGTTTTCTACTTTTAATTAAATGGAAGGCATTTAAAAAGAAATGTGTTAGGCCCAGGGATTTAGCTCAGTGGTTCTTCCGCCTACCTAGCAAGTGCAAGGTCCTGAGTTCGATCCCCAGTACCAAAACAAAACAACAAACAAACAAAAAACAAATAAAAAGAAATGTGTCAAGTCATTAGAATAAATTAGCAAGAACAAATTCTTCAACTATTTTCACCACGTAGATGATATACTACATGAAAACAGTGTACCCAAAACATTCATACAAAAGCATCATTCAAGGACAAGTAAATATTGTAAGTTATTTGATGTTGGGGTACTCCATTAAGAAAATAAAATTTCCCAAACATAGATAAGTTTCAAATAATGAAATTAAGGTAAATGTTTGTATGAACACTGCTAAGACACACCATTCTCAAAAACAGAATGTAAATCTAAAATGAATAACTTATTGGGTTGAAAAACAAAACTACAACTTACTGCAATGAATATGAAGGGAAAATAGGGATGGACAGAGAAAAAGGTTGCTAACTTAGCATTGTGTTAAGTTATATGTTAGTAGTATGGTAATGTTACTGTGCTCGTAACTACAGATGTCAGCAATAAAATTAAAACTTAAATTTTATTTTTTTGGTTCCAGGGACCATAAAACTTAAATTTTTAACATAAGTCACAAGTAAAATGACTGTGACTAGTGGAAGTCTTATCTGACATGAGCCACTAACATAGTTGAGTTATTTTTAATCATACAGAGTAATTTATAATTAAACAATGCATTTTTAAATATACATACTTATTTTCAACCAAGAAAGAACATGTAAGAAAAGAATCTGGTCATTTAAAATCTCTAATATGGGCCGGGAAAAATAAATAAATAAATAAATAAATGAATAAACAAGCAAATAAAACCTCTAATATGGGAGGGATGAAAACCAGGATCAAAAGTAATCTAGGTACAATATATATGACTAATTCCCCCAAATGAACATATTATTATGATTGCAAACACATACCAGTTAAAAATTTTGTAAACAAAAATATACAATCAAATACATACAATTTTCATGTGTCACTCAAAACCCAAAAGTTTATCCCTAACACCTCAAAAAATTTTTAAATAAAATCTCCAAATTAGATATTTATAACTCAACGATGCAAATAGTTGTTAAATATTGCCAGTGATTCAACTTTTAAAAGTCCTCTAGGGCTGGGGATTTAGCTCAGTGGCACCACGCCTGCCTTGCAAGTACAAGTTCCTGAGTTCAATCCCTGGTACCAAAAAAAAGTCCTACAACTCTGGTATGTTTTTGAATCTGTTTCATTGAGTATCTCTAAATCATTTTTTAGCCACCAATCAGAAAGATAGCTTCCATTTTTTATAAAATTTTAATGTTTTTCCTAACATATTTACTAAACAGTAATTTTCAACAAGTTTTCTAGAATGGCAATTCTTAAGTTTTATAGTTATGGAATTTGAAAGGGACCTCAGACATCACACTTTTGGAAGATATTGCAAAATCCATTAAAATAGCACAAGCATAAATGGAGAACATGCATAAGTGGAATGACAGCCATTGTGATAGCAAGTACAGTTGTTGCAAATATTCTGGTGGCCTTCATGGTAAAAAAACAGACTTGTGTCTCCCTGCTATTTTTAAAATTACAAATGGTCATGTGACTTACTCTGGCTAATGAAATGTGAGTAGACAGTCTAAGAGCAAGAGTGTAATCTGTCTTATCCCTCAAAAATTATAGAAGCAGGGGCCGGGGATTTAGCTCAGTGGCACTGCGCTTGCCTTGCAAGTGTAAGGTCCTGTGTCCGATCCTTGGTGTTAAAAAAAAAAATTATAGAAGCAAATTTCAAGATAGATCCTTATTAGCCTGAGTCTTGGTATGTGTAACCCAAGCAGAAAACTCTGTTGACCACAATGTATGTGTGGTATGAGCGAGATAAAACTTTGATTGTGTTATGTCACAAAAACTTGATACTGTATGTTACCAAAACATAAGTTAGACTATTCTCAGAGGGACAGAAACTGGCACATATGGCTTGTAGCCATATCAAAAGCCTAAAATATTTAGCATTATCTTAGGGGCTGCTAAACAGGCAGCAAAGAAAAATACACTGGATTGCAATCCATACTATGTAGTGTCAAAGTATTTAGCAAACCTGTCACACAACAAAATGCCTAGATCATTCTCACAGAGAGTTCTGAAAGGGGTGGATGTATAGCTCAGTGATCCAAGTACACATTTAAGCAGGAAGACTTTAATTCCATCCCCAGCACAAAAACAATAAAAGGACATTCCAGATCTGCATATAGTAGCAAACAGCTATATTCCTAGCACCCTGAGACTGAAGCAGGAGGATCACAAGTTCAAACCCACCCTCAATAACTTAGCAAGACCCTATCTTTAAATAAAAAATACAAAGGGTTGGAGATGTAGCTCAGTGTGAATCCCCCAGTACAGAAAAGGACAGCCCAAAGCCATCAGACACTTGAACATTAGTGAAAGAAGCCAAACCGAGCTAACAGAAACATCAGAAGACATCTACAAAACCATAATTAATATTCTTAAATAAAAGATTATAGTACTGTATATATGCAAAATAAGTTAGGAGTGTCCTGACAACATGAAGGAGCTTTTGGAAACTGAATTATGAGTACAGACATTTTAAAAATCAACAGAAATCACAGAAAATTAATGAAATATTTTTAAAAGATAACAAAGACAAAAATGAACAAAAGTAAAAAAAACCCAAAATACAGCAAGAGTTATAAAAACAGAGATCTAACAAAGGCGAGAACTTACTAAGTATAGTTCCAAGAAGAGAAGAACTTGAGTTTTTACAAAGAAAGGATCAAGTTATGACAAAAATTAAGTTAGAAATCCTGGAAATCACTGGGATACTTCAGAATAACTCAGCATGGAAAGGGGGGGGCACTAAAATCTGAGAAGAAAGGTAAAAACGTTAACTTTCATGGAAAGGTTCAGACAGGCAACAAATAGATACTAGAAGATAAAAAAAGATCCGAAATTCTAAGGCAAATTCATTTCTGTATGAATTCCATACCTCACCAAACTATCAGATAAATGGAATCTTGAAAACTTTTCTTCCTTCTTGCCCTTTTAAAAAAGAAGTTTAAGAATGTCTTCCATCAAAACATGGGATAAAAGGGCTGGGGATTTAGCTCAGTGGTTTCGCCGCCTGCTACACAAGTGCAGGGACCTGAATTCGATCCCCAGTACCCAAAAAAAAAAAAAAAAGGGATAAAATTAAGAAAATGAAGACTTGAGATCAGACATAGTAAAGAGGCAAAGGAAATTCCCAAGATGAGAGTACAGGAAAGCTAAGGACAACAGCTTCCCATCAGGCATGTGTAGAACAACAGACTTTAGATTAAAACAAGATTGTGGTAAATTGCAGGAAGGATGCTCCTCATAAGGAGAAAAATAAATTGGCAGATGATACATTTGCAGCTGCTGAGAGTAGATTTCCAGTTCTGTCAAAGATTCTGAAATTACATATTAATGATAATATATAAACAGTCCCTAATTTAAGATGGCCTGACTTAACAATTCTTTGGCTTTAAGATGGATGGTACATTCAGTAAGATGGTACTGTGGTGGATTGACCAATGGGCAACTTATAATGCTCAGCTGAACTGAATCAGCATGGTCTGGGTGTGGAGGATCCACCTGAAGATTGTTACCAATAGCCATAAAAAGAGAACTGCCATAAAAAGAGAACTGAAGGGGAAGATCTTGGCCTGTTGATCTGCTAGGAGAAGCTTGCTGTGGATGGTTTTCCTGATTCGAACTAGGATGCTTTCATCAGAGGAGCCTGGGGCCTTGCTGTCACTGTGAATGGCAGCTGTTTTCATCACGGGTCCTCTGATCTTCACCATGAGCATCCCTTTCTGGCTCCAATGCGAATCCCTCAGCTTGGTGGCAGAAATCCTTCATCTCACCAGCGTAGATATTCTGGCATCCACCACTGGGCTTTGGGCCTTCCAGGTGCAGATCCTCAATGTGGACAAGCATGAGACATTGCCGTGGGCCCTAGGCTACTGGGTGGACTCAAGGAGGACACTACCTTGGACTCTAGGCCTTCAGCTGGACTTGTGTGGGAAACTGCTGGGATCTAGGCCCTCAGCTGAATCTTTTGAACTCCTAGTGTGCGGTTAATTTCTTGCACTTCTTTGCATTTGATTCTTTGGGTAATTATCATAAAATAACCTTATAAGTTATGTGTCCTGTATTTAATGTATTCCCTTGCTGAATCCTTCTGACTACAATAGGTACATTCAGTAAGATTTTGAAATTTGATCTTTTCCTGGTCTAGCAATATGCTATACAATACTTTGTTGATACTCTCTCTTGAGGTTAGCAGCAGTGAGCCACAGCTCCCAGTCGGCCACATTATCAGGAGTAGAAACCATAGATACTCTGCAGTATAGTCTGTTCCTGAGCTAGGCTATTAAGTTAGCTGTATTAAATGCACTTTTTTACTTAAGTACATTTTTGGCTTATAGTATCTTTAATTTACATGCCACTGGGATCTAACCTCATCAGAAGTTGAAGAAATCTGTATATGGAAGATTAAGCAAAAGAAAACAGCAATCATGACTCTAAAAGTTTCTTTTTAAACATTTATTTATTTACTTTTTGGTGGTGCAGAGATCAAACCTAGAACCTTGCATTTCCTGAGTAAATGCTCTACCACAGAGCTATACCCTCAGCCTTAAAAGGTGAGTTAAAAAAAAAAAGAAAAACAAAGTATACTGTGATTGTGCTATGAACAATAATTTTATAGCTATAATAAAGTAAATACTAAATATTTATTTAACCAACAATTTGCTAAACTTTTGGGTTTCTGGGGAAGAATGTTAGAAGAGGTGATGTAAAAGAGCTAATGGCTCATGTTCTGCAGTATCAGTACAGAGATAGTTCTGGGGTGTAAAGAAAAAGAAATAAGAAATGTGGCAGTAAGTACCAAGGGAGACAGCTACACAATTTATATTTGGCTGCCTGTATTGTAAAGGATATGGGAGTGGGAGGAAAGAGGCAGGTTTCTTTTCCTTTTTACCTTCTCAGCCTTGTAAAACTATTTGATGTTTTAAATTATTACTCGGTAAAATTAAATTTTACAAACAAAATTACAGTGGGAAGGGCATCTAAACCTACTCTACTGTCTCCTCATCTATTTATTTCTCAACCCTTTGGAAAGTGACCTGTGCCCTGAACTCTCTACCCAAACAAAATGTTCTCAAAAGGTCACCTATGACTCTGATGCAAACCTAATGAACTCTTTGGTCTTGATTCATCAGGTCTTTATTAGATTCATCAGCTTTATAGCACTGGAAATTACCATTCACTCCCTTGCTGCATTGTCTGGAATATTAAACTCTATTTTCTTCTTTATGTGGTAGTTACTCCCACTCAGCCATACCTTGTCTTTCTTGACTTTTAAATTATCACTGTTTGCTAATGCTCCATATTGGCTTTCTACACACAATAGCCATTTTCTCTAGGATATTTTCCACATTCCCTTAGTTTCAAATACTACTTATTTGCTAACTTCCATTATATCTCCAACCCAGACTTCCCTGCTTACACTGATTTCCACACTGACTCTCTTTCATTATGTTTACTATTTAACTAACTCTGATCTTCCACCAACAATAGTGAACACATGTAGTGATTATTATGCCAGGCACTATTCTCTACATTTTATTCAGATTAACTCATGAGTAAACAAAGCCAATGAAGGATACTGAAATACAAAGAGGCTAAATAGCATAACCCAAAGCTAATAAACTGCAAAGTCAGGATCCCCCAACCCCCACCCCAGTGCTACAGGATTGAACCCAGGGCCTCAGGAAGGCTAATGAAGTACTCTACCAAATCTCACGAGGCCAAAGTCAGGATTTTAAACCAGGAAGACTGGCTTTAAGATACTTTAGAACACTTGTTAGACATACACTGTATTACTGCACTAGTCATTTCTAATGTATTTCTTATCCAAAGAAAAGTCACCGTCATCTATCCCGCTGAGACAAAAAACTCCACTCCCTCAACTCCAGAACAGTCATTAAGTTAATTAATACTGATTTTAACTTCCTTAAAAACTATAGAATCTATTCCTTTCTTTTCATTTTCCCAATACAAGTCATCATTTCTCAAACTGTATGAAAGCTTCCTGCTAGTCTCTTAGCTTTGAATCCATTCTTCTGGTTGCTGATAGAGATCATTCTACAGCACAGACTTGTTCCTTCTCTCTCCTGACATCTCCATGTATCCTTTCACTCATATATATCAATTTAAATGTCCTATTTCTGGAATGCAGTTTATGGTTTGATTTCTACAGTTACTTACTCTCTCTTAAAATAACTTTAAATAAGGGCAGTATTCTTTTTTCATGTGTTCCCAGTGTTCAGGATAAGTTTAAGCATTGCAGTCCTTTATTTTCTATCCTCTCCACATACTATTCCCAGGCTTAATTCTTACCCTATTCTTCTGCTTCTCTATGCTTTAGCTGTACAGTATACACCTCAGGTACTCATGTCTGCACATGCTACCCATGCCACCCTGAGTACTGTTGTACTACTCTCATCTCTACTTCAGCTAGGTCTCAGAAAGACAATCTTTATTTCTATTTTCATAATACCTATTATTGTTATCATACGTCTTTTTCTCTGTTGATTCCAAGCCCCAAGAGATCATATCACTTCATTTCATGTGTCCAGCAGAAAACTGAAGCATACAGGTTATATAACTCAAGGGCATACAGCTGGCATCAGAAGAAATACTATATAAATCCAAATCTGACTGAGTTCAAAGTCAGTGAGGGTTTTTTACACAGAAGAAGTAAACATGATGAGAGCAATAGTTTACACAAAAGAGCTACAACTCTAGACCAAGAGATTCCTCATATTCCTGGAATGTAGCTTATAATTTAGTTACCTGTTCTATCTTAAAATGATTTTGATTAAGGGCAAGATTCTCCTAGCAGCTTTATCAACACCTTCTCTCTGTTACCTTTTCCAATCAAAACGATGGGTCTTTTATTAAAGTTGTACCTAAAGAAGCAAAATTATCAGAACAAATGTTATAACAAATGAGACCTTAAAAATTTCATTTAAACCCACAACTTAAAGAAGAAATTAAATTCCAAATTAACATGCCAAAAGTCTTACTACTAACTAGTGGCAAAGCTGGGAGAGGGTCATGTTTTTTGTCTTCTAGGTTAACGTTCTTTTTTTACTACTTACACAATATTGTGACTCACAAGCCGAACATTATAGTATTTTGTAGTCTAATACAGTAAATACTACTGATTAACTTGGATGAACATGTTCTCTACATTTAGTTAGCGACCTTGCAAATCTACTATCACTGGGATGTACCGTTAAAGTTATAAGAACAATATTGACCAAATGAATGAACATAAGTTTCTCTTCAATACACTTAACTGTTTTGGTTTTGTTTTTTCTTACCTTTTTTTTTTTTATGAGGATGAATCCCAGGGCCTTACATATATTAAGTAAATGCTCTACCACTGAGCTATACCTCAGCCCCAAATTTATATTCTGAAAGCCACAGAGAGCTAGGTGTGATAACACATGCTTATAATTCCGTAACTCAGGAGACTGAGGCAGGAGATCACTGAGTTCAAAGTCAACCTGGGCTATATAGGAAGTTCAAGGTCAGCCTAAACTACACAACAAGAGCCTGTCTCTAAAACAAAAACAAAGGAAAGTAATGGAGGATGCAAAATCAAAAGTTACATGCTGTAGGAGTAGTAACCAATAGAATTTTATGCAATGACAGATAGGTTCCATATTTGTTTTGCCCAAAATGGCAACTACTAACTAGCCACAAGGCTACTAAGTACTTGAAATGCAGTCATTGCAATGAAGGAATCAAATGTTTTATTTTTTATTAATTTCAAATCAGCCACACAGCTAGTGACTACTACCTTGTTCAGTGTAGTCCTAGAGTTATGTCATAATGTGAGGTATCTGATAAAGTCTGAAAATGGATTCTATCTTTACATTATTCAATCCTATTAAAGTAAAGAAAGTAACAGAGATACTGTGAGATAGCATGTTATTTTGAAATGTTACTTACCTGAACACCCTTGCCTTTCAATTTATGTATCAAAGCGCAGACTATCACATGTCTTGGGAGGCAACCTTTATGCCTGGCATAAATCCTTTTAAAAAATTAAAGGGTCTCTTGAAGTGCCCAGCATGCTCCAGTGATCATAGAAGGGTCACAAAGCCTCTGGGGATCTTTCCAGGCATGAAACAAGTTCCACAACTCTGCTCTAATTCTTTCAAGGAATAAGTCACTGGATACACATAATGCAATGCCCCAACTTCATCACTTTACAAGCTTTTCCATTACTACAAATAGTTCCAAATAACCAGAGGGAAAAGAAAAAGATATAATTTTAAGTAAGGGCTTCATTAATTCATGATTGTGATACAAATTTTCTTTCTCCCAACCCTTCCCTTAATATTTGAATACTCAACTAAAAAAAATTATCTCCCAGGTAGTAGTGATATGGATTTTTTTAATATCAAGAAAAACATGGAGAAGAGCACGTTTTACTTAGAGAACAGATATTAGAAATTCTTTAATTAGCTCATCACTTTTGAGTAATACTGTTTTCATTTCTCCTATACTTATTTTCCTTTTTCTTCTCTATCCATTTGTCATACTTCATTGACCTTGTTAATAATTCTTCCCTTCTCTTACACATTCCCTTTACCCTTAGAATTCTGATTATTTGTTTCTTCTGACACATACCAAACCAAAATGGTATTATGAAGGTGTACTATCTGCTACTGGAAAAAAAGTATACACATAGAGACTGATAGTCTTCTGCATATACTGAGACTTTTCCCAGCTGTCTCAACTATCATTATGAAAGAACACAGGGTCAAGATAATATGTGGATGGTTCAGAATTAAAAGGTCAGGTACAGATATTACAGACAGTGGAAGTCTGGATTAGAATATATTACCTCAAGAAATGCAATTTTCAAGTTAAAAGACCTTGATTTGTCCCAAGGACAAAAGATTTATATATGTTTCAAAGGCACAGCATGTAGACACTGTAAATATCTACATAGCTGTGGTATTCAGTTTGCTTAAAAGAAATACAGAATCAGTCAAAATAAGGATACCACAAACAGGCTACTGAAGCATTTAAATAAGAATGGCCATTGGATCAACCTAGATAATCGTATTGTTTTTGGTTTTTTGTTTTGTTTTTGGTACAGGGGATCAAACTCAGGACCTTGCATTTGTGAGGCAGGTGAAGTGCCACTAAGCTAAATCCCCAGCCTATAATCTTACTGTTTACTATCTGCTGTAGTTTGTCCTCTGAAGGTCTCCAGAGGGACAATGAGAGATAGTGGGAACTTAAAGTTCTGGGGCCAGTAGGAAGTCCTTAGGTCACTGGGGGCCTTGTCCTTGGAAAGGATTAAAGTAGTTCTCTGGGAACTCTGAGTTAATTATTTGAAAGTGAGTTCTCACAAAAACAAGTGGGCCTCCTCTTACTCTGAGGTTCTTGTCTGGAGATGCATGCGCTGCCACTGTGGTGTCATATTCCATGAGATCTTCCCCAGAGTCAAGCAAGCACCAGAGCTTGCCTTTGAGCATCCAGAACTATGAGCAAAATTAGCCTTTTTTCCTTATCAAGTTACCTAGCTTCAGGTTTATAATAGTAACAAAAAACTGACAAATGCACTGCTCTGTCTGCATATGATGGTGCCAATGAGTAAAGCAACAGCAATTTTAAGTCAAAAGATTCTCAAAGAATGAGATTTTAAAAATAAAATACAATAGGGGCAGGGATTTAGCTCAGTAGTGCTGCTGCTGCCTCACAAGTGCAAGGTCCCGAGTTCAACCCCTGGTACAAAAAACAAAACAAAACAAAACAATACAATATATAAAACATACACATATTTATATATGTTTTAGTATCTGCTGTCTATAAAGTAGTTGTAAAATTTAAGGGAGCTAGGTGTATTGGTGCACACCTATAATCCAGCTACTCGGGGCTGACATGAAAGGATCTGAGTTTGAGGCCAGCCTGGGCAACATGGAAGACATCCGAACCCCTAAAAAAATATTAAGAGAGCCATACTTCCAAAACTACTATATAGATTTAATGCAATGCCGACTGAAATTCCAACAATACACTTCACAGAACTAGAGAAAACAATCCAAAAATTCATTTGGAACCAGAAGAGACCTAGAACAGCGAAAGCAATTCTAGGCAACAGAGACACGGCAGGGGGTATCACAATCCCCAACTTGAAACTATACTGCAAAGCTACTTTGATAAAAACAACATGGTACTGGCAAAGAAACAGACCCGAGGATCAGTGGAATAGATTAGAAGATGCAGAAACAACTCCAGACATACTCAGCCACCTCATCTTTGACAAAGGAGCCAACCACCATCATTGGAGGAAAGATAGCCTATTTAATAAATGGTGTTGGAAAAACTGGATTTCAACCTGTAAAGATATCTATTACCATGCACTGAACTAAGATCAAAGTGGATTAAAGATCTAAATATTAAAACAGCAACACTAAATTTGCTGGAAGGTAAGTTAGGTAGAACTCTTGAAGACATTGGCATAGGAAAAGACTTTATGAACAAAACCTCAGTAGCACGGGAACTAGCACAAAGAATCAACAACTGGGATCTCACCTTATTAAAAAGTTTCTAGCCGGGATTTAGCTCAGTGGTTTTGTCGCCTGCTGCGCAAGAGCAAGGACCTGAGTTCGATCCCAGGTACCAAAAAAAAAAAAAAAAAGCTTCTGCACTGCAAGAGAAACCACCAACAGAGCTAAGAGACAACCTACAATGTGGGAAAAAATTTTTAGCAGGTATACCTCACACAAAGGACTACTATCTAGAATATATAAAGAACTTAAAAAAATCAGACCCCCCAAATTTAAAGACCCAATTCAAAAATGGGCATCTGAAATGAACAGACATTTCTCAGACAAAGAAATAAAAGCAGTAAATAAGCATATGAAAAAATGTTCGACATCACTGGACTTTGCACACGCTAGGAATGCAATCTATGAACTGAGCTACCCCCATCATTACTTCCATAGATAATAGGTCATCTAAATATAAAACTGACTTTAAGTGTCGATATCAGTGAATGACTAATGATACTGGATTCTAAGACGAAATGAATGGACAAGCAGAAATTAATTTTTTGTACACACAGCTGTAATATAACACAGCTGTAATATTCTCACAGTCTTGAGAGAAAAAACCATTAACTATAACAGGTGAAGGTCAACAAATTTTAAAAACATAAATTGTAATTTAAGTATTGTTACATTTTTAACAATAAACTAAACCTAACAGTTTAACATGGAAAAATCTAAATGAAATGATAACAAAATATTAAATTTTACATCTTTTAATTTAAATTTATGCTTTAAGAATGTAATGTAGACTCAGAACTTTAATTATATGATACAATACATTAAATTCTATTGCAGTGAACTTCAGTTAGTCTAGGTTTTCTTCCTGGTACAGTTTAATACCATAAAATACTTCTTAAAAATTTGGTATCAGTTAAATATTATTATTTTAATATTCTATTATAGTATAGTTTGAGTTATACTATATATTCTGGCTGAATCTATTGTATTTATGATTGAAACAAATTAGACATAATAAGTACTTTAATTTTATAACATAAAAAGGTTTAAGACAATTTTTCAGTAATCAGACTTTTCCAATAATGGAATCTTTCTTTCCTCAATTTATCACTGGGTAAAAACAAGATAGTTCTTTCAAAAGCATTTGAAGGAAGACAGCCTTATCAAAAGGGCACAAGGGAATAAATTAAGGCTGAAAGGCTACTGTTCCTTCCAATGAGTAGAGTACCACCATACTAATGGGGATGCTGAGAATATAAACCAAGAAATGCCAGCCTTCACTAATGTGCTCAGATTTTTATAGGATATGAACTCAGCCACAAGTAGATAATAAATTGTGATTTCAGTATGAGTATGAACTTCCTATTAGAAGTTCCACTGTTCTCATCATTTTCTATAACTATCACCCTATGTCAAAATTTCAACCTGAAAGTCCTTTACCACTGTAATAGTCAAGTCAGTGTTGCAACTTTCAAGAAATCTCTTAGAAATAACATTGGTGAATGTTACTTTGTTGATACTACATTATAATTTAACATCCAATTGAGAAATTACTATGTACATATGCTTCGATTTTGTCACCATCAAAAGAGCTCAAACTTTATTTCTACCTTTGTTTCTATTTTATCAGTATATATAAATCAAAATATAAAATTACAACTATGTAAGAATGTAGATGGACACTTTGGAGAAAAATAAAGTTATCTGAAGTAAAGCTATATAGGTAAGATTGTTCATTAAAATCATTTTTTAGATATTTAATAACCTTAGAAGGCAGCTTTGTCCACAAGCACTAACTTCATCACATAACAAATTGGTTCAGGAGTCTACCTGAACTACATTCCTAGTTTATCAATTAAGATCATGGACCTACTACATAGTCTTTCCTTGGTGGACCACTATGACCTCCCTTAATCACTTTCTTTATTATATTCCCCAACTACAGACTTAAGCACTTCCTAACAACACCTACCATTTGTCTCTGCCACTAAACTTTTGCTAAGTTTTCCTTTTCCTTATCACTGTTAAATACTGAGAAAGACAAAAGTAGCCCCTGGCAGCAAGGAGCTGGCCTGACACTATCTTTAGGCTCAGGTGTTTTCCAATGGAACATAAAAGGATTCAGAGAACACCCACAGCAGCCAAGGCCAGTTTTGTGGCCTCATTTGAACAGAGGTAAAACCAAGAACATTGTTCAAACCAAAAATGATCAAATATTCTTTTCTGGTGAACAGGGCTGCTTTCTTACCAATTCTGTTTTAGCCTTACTGTATTCCTCTTGGTTTCTAGGTAAAAATTGTTAAGATACCCAATCAGAGAATTACTCCTAATTTCTGACAGCAAACCCTTACTTCCTTGACTTTCTCTCCAGATCACCTAAATCCCTTCTAACACCTCTTATTGAGATTCCACTGATACAAGTTAGTAATTTCAACTTTGTTTGATGTTTCAGGTTTGCATTAATAATACATATTTACTTGTTATTAAAACTATTTTAAAACACACTAATCTTAGTTTCCCTTTATTGTCAAAGTTAAAGTTTTAAAAGATGGTTTTAGCTCTTTTTTATTTTTAGTTTAATACAGTTCATCATATTTATAGTATATTTCAAGTATTTACTTACATGTTACATACATTTTTTCTATTATGGAGATATCAATATAGATATCTAATGCAAGCCCCCTACTTTCATAAAAGATAAGCTTTTTTTTAATGGTCCAAGCATCTGTATTTTTCTATTACTATAGAGAGAACCACAGATATGAGATATGATGGAAAAATACAGTGAACATTTAAATTTTAAAAATTTTTACAGTAAAAAACACATTGCCATTAATCCCCTCAAAGTAACACACATACTCACACACTCCCGCTTTGAACACACTTAACCCATCATTCGTGCCACTCATAAAGCAATTCTGGAAGTTGTCTTTTGTGTCACTGCCTTGATGTCCTGAACTGCTCAAAACATTTACCACCTTTCATGGTCATTTTGACTTTGGGGAAGAACCAGAAGTCACACAGTGCCAGATCTGGTGAATAAGGTAGATCAGGACCCACTGTAATATTTTCATAAAGCTGCCTTTCTGTTGGATGGCACTTAGCAGCACTCGCTGTATTTTTTTAATCATATCTCATAAAGACACTCACTAAAGAAGACTTCCAGAACTGCGTCTCAAATTGGCAAGAACAACGGGATAAGTGTATTCAAAGTTATGGGGAATATTCTGAGGAGGATTAATGGGAAAGTATCTTATTGTAATAATTTCTTTAAATTTAAACATTCATCGTACATTTTGATCACCTACATATGTCATTAATCCTCCTCACTTGGTGGCACTTCCCAAAGTTCTGTGCCTAGATCCTTTATTCTCACTCTGAATTTCCTGCTTCTGTGTATCCATCTCGGTTTCACAACTACCTAAATTTGATTATTCCCCAATCTGTTACTTGAGTCAACTTCTAAGACCCACATGGATAAATTCACCTGGAGGGTTACAAGGCCTTCATGCTCACATTTTTAAAACAGAACTCAATATCTGGCCTCCACAAATCTGCTGCAGCTTCTTCTTCACCTATAATTCTCATCCTGTGTCTCTTCCATCCACCTAATCATGCAAGTTAGAAATCTAATAGGTATCCATACACTTTCCTTTGCTTTCACCCTCCACAACCAATAGCTTACACCAAGTCTTGAGCATAATCTTTACATCTCTCACCTGCCTGTTTGTCTCCATTGTTACTGCCTTAGTTAAGGTCTTCCACATCCTTTTCTCTAGAGCCATGGTTCTCTAACATTCCTTAAATCTGCCCCCAATATACCAGAGCAGGAACCTATTCAAATCTATTCCAATTAGTTTCTTGCTTAAAAATCCTCCAATGGCTCCCAGGGTTGACAAATTACAGGTCAAATTATCAGCAGACTAAAGGCCTAATCTCCTACCCTTCTCACCTTTTAAAGCAGCTCTCTCACTGTCCGCTCATCTTTCAGCCACTCAACTATGTAAATGTCTTTAAAATGTCTACTTCTAGTTATAATGCTGTCTCTGGTGAGAATCACCTCCTCTATATGTCACCTAACCAAGACTCTCTTCTTATCAGGCTCAATTTACTAATCACCTATGCCAGGCACTGTAGCACTCTCCTGTAACCCCAGCACTCTGGGAGGATTCCAAATTCAAGAATAGCCTGAGCAATTGCTCAGTGTGAAGGGCCTGGGTTCTAGCCTCCCTAGTACTACAAAACAATGAAAACAAAACTAAACAAAAATCGTCTTATTAAAAGGTTATTTTTTTGTGTGTTTTTTTTTTTTTATTGTCATTGCTTTTCTTTGAGACAAAATCTCCTTATGTAGTTTAGGCTGGACTTGAACTCACTGTGTAGCTCAGGCTGGCCAGACTCATGGTAGTCCTCCTGCCTCAGCTTCCTGAGTGCCAGGATTACATGTGTGAGCAACCACGCCCAGCTTAAGTATTTTTAACACCTTGACAAATCAAGCACATTTTTCTTTCAGATTCCAATGGACCCATTTCCCCAAAAGGATCTATATCTTTAGTTTTCTCTCACATTCTTTTTTCTTTTTTTGATACCAAGGATTGAACTCTGGACCTTGTGCTTGCCAGTTTTCTCACATTCTGAACCACAGAGTCTTTGAAGACAGAGCCCATGAAATAATTCACTTTTGTATCCTAAATTTTTTTTTAAGTAGTGCTTGGGGACAAACCCAGGACCTTGTGAATACTAGGCAAATGCTCTACCAATCAGCTACATCCCCAGCCTTGTATCCTAAGTATTTAACACCACACCTAGCAAGAAAAAAAATAAAAACAAAAACAAAAACAAAACCAGAGCTAAACAGGGAACCAGTTGATTTGTTAATTCTTAGTAATTTTTTTTTAGTTTTGCCTTAAGTCTTCTTTCATTTGAGTATAAGGATAAAAGTTTTTAAATGTTTCTATCATGTATTAATATAGTTTAATGATATCTTTAGAGATAAATACCTTCTTTGCACAGTGTTACAGAAAAAAGTAAATATAGGGTGATCATTTTATCACTTTTAGAACTGCTTGTTTGTGCTCTCAAGCTCAAGCTTTCAGGAATAAGTAAGATTTAGGTTCTTACATTTTAAATCCTAAAAAGACCAAATTAAACAATGGTTATTTATTGAACTGTAAAATGGTCCTAATAATGCTAATATAAATACAAATTTCAAACACTTAAATGTAAAGGAAAATATTTTAAGAAGGAAAGCAGCTTTATAATCTCAAAAGAGGGAAATAATTCTAAAACAAAATACAAAAGGCACAAATCTTAAGTACAAAGACTAATAAATTGGAATACATTAAAAGAAAGAACTTCTGGGCTGGGGATTTACCCATACCTGCCTCGAAAGTGCAAGGTCCTGAGTTCAATCCCTGGAGCAGGGGAAGGGGGAGGGAGACAGGACTTCTCAAAAGATAGCAGGAAATTCTTTAGAAAGTGGTCCATTCAAGAGATCTGCAATAAACTCAGGATACATGCTGTATTCTCCAGTATGAACACTTAAAGAATAATTTGGGGAAAAATAAAAATAAAAAACTAATAGAGAAAAAAATAGTTATAAAAAAATACCTGGTCTATCCAAAAGAAAGCAAGAAAGGAAAAGGTGACTAGGAACAGAAAACACAACTAGAAACTAAATATCAAGATGGCAGGTCTAAACAAAGTAATATTAATAACATAAAATATAAATAAATACTCCAATTAAAAGATTAAAATTTTCAAACAGAAAAACTCTAATGTTTACAAGAAGTACACCAAATGTAAGATCACAGAAGAGCTAAATGCAAAAGGATACAGATACCAAGCAAAACATCAATCAAAAGAATACCAATATTATAGTATCAGTTTCAGATGAAATAGATTTTAAAGCAAGAAGCAATAAGAAATCTAGGAATTTCACAATAATGTGTTAAGTAGGAAAATATAAAAGTACTAATGTATATGTACCTAGTAACACAGCTTAAAAACAAAGAAGCAGAAGTTGATTGAATTTAAAAAGCAGTAAATACATCCTCAATCACTGGTGGAAATTTCAATGCCATTTGGTAACAGAAAAAGCAAACAAAAAAGAGTGAAGAATGATATAGATCTGAACTACATGGCTAAGCAACTTGCCCTAACGAATATATAAAATACTGTCTCTCCACACATAAAACACATAAAACAGACCACTTCCCAAGTTACAACCAGGTTTCAACAAATCTGAAAGGACTGAAATCAAGCTTGATGCTGTGTTATACACTGGTAGTTTCAGCTCTCTGGGAGGCTGGAGCAGGACCACAGCTTGGACAACTCATGATGTAGTGAGACCTTTTCTCCAAAACAAAGCAAAACACGGGTCTAGGAATTTAGCTCAGTGTAAAGACCCTGGGTTCAATCCCCAGTACATAATACACCATACATACATACATAAAATTGGACACAATATATTCTCTGATCACTGTGAAATTAAGTGGAAGTCAATTACAGGGAAACAGCTACAATATCATCAAGTATTTAGAAATTAGACAACATATTTCCAAATAATCCAAGGGTTAAAGAAGAAATCACAGAAAAAGTAATGTGTATCTTGAATTGAATGGTAATGAAAACAAGATACATCAAAATATGTGAAATGTAGCCAAAGTTGCTTCAGAGGGAAATATATACTGGTATGTGCATTTGTAGAAAAAAAGAAAGGTTTAAAACTCAATAATCTTAATATTTTAAGAAGCTAAGAAAAAATTAAGCAGAAAATTGAAAAGAAGGAAATAGAAGAAACAATGAAACTGGGAGAAACATAATGAAAAACATGAACAAAGTAATCATAAAATTGATAAACCTCTCACAGGAGTAATCAAGATAGAGGTGTGTTGCTCAGTAGTAGTGTGGTTATCTAGTGTGTGTGAGGCCTTGGGTTTAATGCCAAGGACACCCCCTCACCCACTACCCCCCCACCCCCGGCCAAAGATAGGAATGACATGTAAGGAATTATTACTGCAATCATACAGAAATTAAGAAGAAAATAAGAGGCTATACTAAATTATTTGAGGCAATAAATTTGAAAATTTTCACAAAATACATAAATTCCTTCAAAAACACAACATGTAAAAATTGATGAGAAGAAAAAAGTCTAAAATAGTCCTGTATCTAGCTAAAAAGGTCAATCTGTAATTAAGCATCTTCCTATAAAGAAAACTACAGGCTATATAGCTACATTGGTGAACCCTTCCAAATACTTAAGGACAAAATAATGCTATTTTCACAAAACTTTTTCAAGAAACAGAAAAGAAGGAAAGGTTTTCAAGACTCTTATAGGTCAAGTTTTACCTTGATACAAAAACTTTACAGTACTGGAAAGAAGAAAAATAATGCGAATATCTCAAATACGTGAGTACAAAAATCCTAAACAAAATATTGGTAAACCAGATTCAGTGACACATAAAAAGTACAGTATGTCAAAACCAAGTGGAATTTATTCCAGAGAGGTAAAATTACTTTAACATTTGAAAATCAATCAAAATGATTTATCACATTAACACAAAAGAGAATACCACAGTCAACTCTATATATATGCAAAAAAGATATTTGATAAAATTTCTCATAATAAAGAAAGTACCACCACACTAGGAATAAAAGGGAGCTGTCATAATTTGATATATTCACAAAAAATATACATCTAACACCACAGTTAATGAAAAACTATCGTACATTTTCTCCCTGAGTTAGGAGTAAAAGAAAGATGTCCTACTAATATATGAAAATAGAAAATAAAAGCAGAGCTGGGCATGGTGGTGCACGTCTATAATCCTAGCACTCAGGAGGCTGAGGCAGGGGGATCACCACAAGTTCAAGGCCAGCCTGGGCTACATAGTGAGTTCAGGGCCAGCCTGAACTACAAAGGGAGATCCTTCCTCAAAAAAAAAAAAAAAAAAGAAAGAAAGAAAGAAAAAGAAAAAGAAAACCAGTTTAGATTTGGAAAGGCAAGTAAAATGATCTAAAAAATGATCATTTATACAGAAAAAGTTTTAATCTATAAACTATTAGAGTAAGAAAATTCAGCAAATTTGCAAAATTTAAGGGCAATATTTTTTAAATCTATTGAGTGTGGAGGTTACACACTTGTAATCCCAGAGGAAGGAGTGCAAATTCCAGGCCAGCCTAGATAACTTAGGAAGATTGTCTCAAAATGAAAAAATTAAATTAAATTAAATTTTAAAAAACAGGAGATACAGCAGCACTCCTTGGGTTCAATCCCCTGTACTCAAAACAAAACAAAACAAACTACAGTTCTTCTGTAAATAGTAACAAAAATGGTAAATAAAAAATTTTAAATACTATCAAGCATGATCATCCAATATATGAGATACGAGAA